>NC_057711.1:81543871-81653992 GCF_004010195.1 Chiloscyllium plagiosum | reverse complement strand
CTCCACACAAAGGCCGCCTTGCTGATCTTTGAGGGGCCCTATTCTCTCCTTGGTTACCCTTTTGTCCTTAATGTATTTGTGAAAACTCTTTGGATTCTCCTTAATTCTATTTGCCAAAGCTATCTCATGTCTCCTTTTTGCCCTCCTGATTTCCCTCTTAAGTATACTCCTACTGCCTTTATACTCTTCTAAGGATTCACTCGATTTATCCTGTCTATACCTGACATATGCTTCCTTCTTTTTCTTAACCAAACCCTCAATTTCTTTAATCATCCAGCATTCCCTATACCTACCGAGCAATGCTCTGAAAGCTTGTAATTTCTAATAAACCAGTTGGACTATAGCCTGTTGTCGTGTGATTTGAAATGCAGCTTCTTTCCCCTCTCACTCCTTATATATTAAAAAAAGTCTTATGCCTCAATGCTCAACAGCCTTTAAGTGCACTTCTTCTCCCTCAATAGAAACTTAGGAGAGCTTCAAGTCAAAGTTTCAATGAGACAAAACTAAAATGTTTCTGTAATGTCCTCACATGGAAACATGGAAAACTGACCACTATTGGTTTTGATGATTCCTTCAGTTGAAGGGGATTACCTTACATTTATAGGATCTCATTTCTTTGACTCCAAACTTCAACAGCACTGATAAACTAAAGCGTTGGATTTTCATTGTTGTTTCCAATAGGTCATCCAGATCTTCTTACTTAGATGAAGACATGGAGTCACTTGCTGTATGTGACCCAATGCGCAGAGCAAGTTGTGAAGTTGAAAGCTTAACTGAAAGCTGTTTTGACAGTGGCATGTCCACAATGAGAGATTCAAATGAATATGATTCTGAGGGTGAATTCAAACATCACAGACATTTTGAAAGAGCACATTGTGCACAAGAAGCCTTTGGAGAAGATGCTTCTGACACCGATGTAAGGAACCAAACAAGCTGTGTGACATTTTGATGCAAATCTTTGTTACACTATGAACTACATTTATTGATCTGCAAAGAAATGACTGATTCCTCTTTGGAGAAATAGATTGTAAATGAATTCCGGGGTCTGTATTTTTGGTCAGGTCTAAAACAATTAACCATATAAGTGATTAATTTTACAATAATTTAAATGTTTGACTATCTGGTTACTAAATGCCAGATTGATTGTTACAGTTAGAGAATATTCTGCTATGTTTGTATACTTCACCTGCAACAATTGCATTTGGTTTGAGCATTTGGAGTGTGCCCTCCCAACAGAGCAGAGCTTGTCCACCATTATAGAAGGAAAGAGAATGGAGGATTGCCACATCTGAAAGAATGCTAATAATGTAATGCTACTAGGCTGAGATCTTTTGAATACAATTAAATGCATGGGGCGATTAGCAATTGGAATTTTAAAAATTGTTACGGCACAATGGTTGACACAATGAGTACAGAGTCAAGCACAGCAGGTGTGAGAAAGTGAGTATTTCAGATGCTGGAGATCAGAGTTGAGAGTGTGTTGCAGGAAAAGCACAGCAAGTCAGACAGCATCCGAGGAGCAGGAGAATCAAAGTTTTGGGCATAAGCCCTTCACCTGCTGTGCTTTTCCAGCACCACACTCTCGTCGCTGATCTCCAGCATATGCAGTTCTCACTTCCACCACAAAGAGTACAGAGCCTCAAATTAGTTAGTTAAAAATCACACAACACCAGGTTATAGTCCAACAGGTTTAATACTGCTTCCAATTAAACCTGTTGGACTATAACCTGGTGTTGTGTGATTTTTAACTTTGTACACCCCAGTTCAATACCGGCATCTCCGAATCAAATTAGTTACTTGGTGATTTTCAGCCTAAGAATAAAGGGTAAGCCATTCAGGACTGAGATGAGGAAGAATTTCTTCACTCGGAGTTGTGAACCTGTGGAATTCTCTCCCACAGAAAGCTGTTGGGGCCAGTTCGTTAGATATATTGAAGACGGAGCTAAGAATGGCCCTTGCGGCTAAGCAGATCAAGAGGTATGGAGAGAAAGCGGGAGTGGGAATTGAAATTGCATGAACAGCCATGATCACATTGATTGGTGATGCAGGCTCGAAGGGCCGAATGGCCTACTCCCATACCTCTTTTCTATGTTTCCACGTTTCTACATTTTTTTTTCAATAATGAGATTTAGCAATGCCAGCCTTCTACTGGCTTTGTAAGTTTAAATCTATTTGTGATTTCTCTGTAGGTGCCTGAAATTCGTGATGAAGTAGCTTTTAGCCAAGACAGTCCAGGCACGGTTCTGGAGTGGAAACCATCCCAAGCAGTGAGCCGGAGCAGTTCTGGAGCCTCTTCATCACATGGCTATAATACTGCATTTTCAAATCAGGTAGCTTCTGTTACAAATTTTTAAATAGTACTTTGCTTCTGTGAGTTCACATTTTTGTTGTTTAGGTAAATCAGATTGTTATATTGTATTGTAGAATTGAATATATGAATTACGAACAGAATGAGGCTATTCAGCCTCTCAAGTCTGGTCTGCCATTTAGTTTCATAATTTCATAGTAATAGAAGCAGGAGTAAGCCATTTGGCCTGTTGAGCCTGCTGCACTGTTCATTAAGGTCATGGCTGATCTTTCCATTGTCTCAGCTCCACCTATCTGCAATATCCCCATAACCCTTAATTCCCCAACCATGCAAAAGCTCATCCAACTGTGTCTTGAGTCTATTTAATGAAGCTGCCTCTACTGTTTCCTTGGGCAGAGAATTCCATAGATTCACTACTGTCCGGGAAAAGCAGTTCCTCATCATCTCTGTCCTAAATCTACTCCCCCTAATCTGAGGTCATGTCCCGTAGTCCTAGTCTCACCCACCAGCGAAAACAACTTGCCTGCCTCTATCTTATCTGTCCCTTTAATCATTTTATATGTATCTATAAGATTCCCTCTCATTCTTCTAAATTCTAGTGAGAACAGTCCCAGGTGGCTCAACCTCTCCTCATAGCGTAACCCCGTCATCTCCAGAATCAGCCTGGTGAATCTACTCTGCACCAGCTCCAAAGCCAATATATCCTTCCTCAAGTGAGGAGACCAGAACTGTGCATAATGATCCAGGTGCAGCTTCACCAACACCTTGTGCGATTGCAGCAGTACCTACCTGCTCTTAAATTCAGTCCCTTGAGCAATGAAAGCCAATATTCCATTTACCTGTTGCATCTGCAAATCAACTTTTAGTGATTTATGTATGCACACTTCTAAGTCCCTCTGCACAACAGCATGCTGCAATCTGTCACCATTTAAGTATACTCTGACCCACTACTTTTACTTCCAAAATGGATAACTTCACATTTACCAACATTATACTCCATTTGCCAGACCCTTGTCCACTTACTTAACCCATTTAAATCTCTCTGCAGACCCACCATGTCCTCTACACAGTTTGTCTTTCCACTCAATTTAGTGTCATCTGCAAACTCGGATATGTTACACTTGGTCTCCTCTTCCAAATCATTTATGTACATCGTGAACAGTTGCAGGCCCAATGCTGACCTCTGTGGTACCCTGCTCACCACTGATCTCCAACCCCTAATATTGATCTGAATGTGGCCTCAGCTCCTTGTTCATTCCTAACCCCGGTAACTATTGATTTCCTTGCTAGTTCAGATCTATTCTGCCTTAAAAGTATTAAGTGACCTGTCTTAAATGCTGAATGGTGAAGAGCATTGCAAAGTCTCATGACTCTGAGTGAATATTCACTGAATCACTTCTATTGCGTTTATCTTCTTTCTTATATAAGGAGACCAAAGCTGTGCACAATACTGCAGGTGTAGTCTCACCGAAACCCTGTAGAACTGTGCAAAGCATCTGTTTTAATATTAATGATAAAGGCTTATTCAATCAGTCACACAACAGGGATTGATTAACTCTATGGGTGTGTATATTTAAAACCGTAAAACATGTTATAAGATCTGAAGCAGACATTATAGCGAACCAGAGTTTCTCTTTGTGCAACTTGCTGACCCAGAGCAGACTAACTGCCAGTTGCAGTATTGTATACACCTAATACATGAAACCCTTTAAAAGTGCACTGTCCAAAGGCAAGGTGTAAGCACAACTTTCGACTCCTTTCCACAAGGAAGTTTAAGTCTTTACATTTACAAGTAAGCCTATGAGTCTTTGTAATATGTAAAGTAATGCTTCCAGATCTTGTCTGGAGTAGTAAATGATTTCCTATTGTCAGCAGTGACCTGTTTGGTGTCTTTATACATGATGCAACAATACTGGGACAGACCCGATTTGTCCTCTGTTTCATCTCAATATAGTTGTGTCATGTGTACAACCTTACAGGAACTTTGTTCTGAATACATTCTCGTCACTTTGACTTTTTCAATAACCTTGCTGTGGGATTCTGGATGCCTACCTAATGTCCCACTTGCAATGTTGGCAACTCTGTACTCACATTTTTTATCATGCACATTAGTCACCTGCTCTTGTAGTTTTACAGTCTGCTCTTGAGTTTCAGAAAGAATTATTAATGAGCCAGTAAATTGATTATTACTGGTCTGCCATTCAGGAGCTCTGGCGGTGATGGAATAGTTGCACTCTGTGTTGCTCTTAAATGTAACATTGCAATAGGTTGGCCTTCCTTGGTTTGCCAATTCTGTATGTGAAGTTTAGATTTTTGACTGTGCAAATTGTGCATTCTGCTAGTCTGTTCCACTTGAGATAATGTGCAGAAGTAGTATGATCAAGAGGAGTTTAGAGCATTTGACATTTCATGTGACTGACAAATCATGGAGTAATTGGTAAGGCAGTCAACTTTATGACAATGTAGTCATTCCCATGAACACGAAAAAAGGACAGTTGCAGTTTTGGATTGAGGATGGGCATGGATCACATAGGGTGTTATTGGTTCTTATCCAAACTTGTCATATCCTCTTGACAAGCCTCTCAGTCCATAAAAAGGATTTCAATGCTGCAACCTGGCCAATGTACTGAATAGAGTCATAGAGATGTACAAAACAGAAACAAACCCTTTTGTCCAACTCGTCCATGCTGACCAGATATCCCAACCTAATCTAGTCCCACTTGCCAGCATCTGGCCCATATCCCTTCAAACCCTTCCTATTCATATACCCATCCAGATGCCTTGTAATTGTACCAGCCTCCACCACTTCCTCTGGCAGCTCATTCCATGTATGTGCCACGCTCTGTGTGAAAAAGTTGCCCCTTAGATCTCTTTTGTATCTTTCCCCTCTCACCCTAAACCTATATCGTTTAGTTCTGGACTCCCACACTCCAGGGAAAATACTTTGTCTACTCATCCTATCATGCCCTTCAAAATACTTTGTCTACTCATCCTATCATGCCCTTCAAGATTTTATAAACCTCTATAAGATCATCCCTCAGCCTCCGATGTCTCCAAGGAAAACAGCCCCTGTCTACTCAAAGTCGCCCTATAGCTCAAATCCTCCAACCCTGGCAATATCCTTGTAAATCTTTTCTGAAACCTTTCAAGTTTCATAACATCCTTCCTATAGGAAGGAGACCAGAATTGTTTGCAATATTCCACAAGTGGTCTAACAAAATCATTTATATAAATGATGAAAAGTAGTGGACCAAGCACCGATCCTTGTGCACTCCACTGGTCACAGGCCTTCAGTCTGAAAAGCAACCCTCTGCCACCACCTGCTGCCTTCTACCTCCAAGCCAGTTCTCCATCCAAATGGCTAGTTCTCCCTGTATTCCATGAGATCTAACCTTGCTAACCAAACTCCCATAGGGAACCTTGTCGAAGGCATTACTGAAGTCCATATAGATCACTTCTACCACTCTGCCCTCACCAATCCTCTTTCTTACTTCTTCAAAAAATCTCTTGCAATTTTTCTCATCTGACCTATGCTCTTGTGCATAATAAATCTGAAATGATGACTTGCCTTTCTTTAAAAATGTCTCCTTAGGAGATGTCTAGTTCATCCCAAAAAGGCCAATGTGATCTGACTTAGCATCATACAGCACAAAGAAAGGCCTTCGGCCAATCAAATCTGAGTTGATCTATCTACGCTCATCCCACTTTCCATCGCTTAGCCCATAGCCTTTAAGATTATGTCATGTGAAGTGCTCATCCACAGAGTTTTTAAAGCTTGTAAGAGTTCCTGCCTCCCAGGCAGTACAGTCCAGATTCCCAACACTCTGGGTCTTTCTCAAACCCACTATGATGTTGCGCCCTGATCATTGACCCTTCAACTAAGGCATTGCCTGGAGGAAGAACGCCATATTTTCCACCTTGGAACCCTCCAACCACATGGCATCAACATCGACTTCACCCGTTTCCTCATCTCCCCTCCCGCCACCTCATCCAAGATCCAACTCTCCAACTCAACACTGCCCTCTTGAACTGTCCTACGTGTCCATCTTCCTTCCCACCTATCCATTCCACCTTCCCCTCCAACCTATCACCATCGCCCCTTCTCATGCTCCTCAGATGCTACCTGACTGGCTGTGCTTTTACAGCACCTCGCTTTGTGTACTCCAGCTGTAGCCTAACCAAAGTTTTGTACAACACCAACATGACCTCCCTGCTCTTATAATCTATGCAAGTGTCCCATTTGCTTTCTTAACTACTGTCTTGTCATCTCCAGGGATCCGTGGACAAGCATCCAAAGATTACCATGCTCCTTTGAGCTTCCTAGTGCTCTGCCATTCATTGAGTGCTCCCTTGTTACATCATCCAAAGTGCAACACCTCACACTTTTAAGGGTTAAATTCTATCTGCCACTGGTCTATACATCTGATCAATCTGTCTATATCTTCCTTTAAGCTAAGACCTTCTTCCTCACTATTAGCCATTCAGACACCTTCATGTCATCTGCAATCTTACTTATCATCCCCCCACATTCTCAGATATATTTCATGAACAACAAGGGGCTCAGCACTTATCCCCGTGAGACTCAACTGGACACCGGCCTCTAATCAAGCAAACTGTCATCTTCCACCACCCTGTGTCTCCTACCACTAAGCCAATTTTGGATTCATCTTTCCAACTTACCCTGGATTCCATGTACTTTTACCTTCTTTATCAATGACCCATGTGGGACCTTGTCTCATTTCCCCTCCCGCTGAAACCTATAAGAACTAAATCAGCAGCATTACCCTGATCTAAATATCTGGTCATCACCTTGAAAAGTCAGATTTGTAAGGCATGATCTCCCATGCTGACTATCCCTGATCAAACCTTGTCTCTCCAAACGGAGATTAATTTTCTCCAGAATGTTCTCCTTAGTTTCCCTACCACTGATGGTCACTGGTCTGAAATTCCCTTGTTTATCCCAACCATTCTTCTTGAAAAGGAACCACATTAGCTGTGCTCCAGTCCTCTGGAACACATCTTGTTTATGAATATGCTGAACTGAATCATTCCTTAAGTAATGTTTTACCATAATTTCTGTAGTTTGGAATCTTTTGGTTCTTACATTGTGCGCAATGTATCAAGTAAATTTGGAAAACATCTTCAAGTTCAATGCCAATGAAGTCAACTTACAGATCCAAAGGTATATCTTCTTGTTAGCCGAGCTAAGATAGCTGTGATAATCAGGTTACCTGTTTTGAACCAAATTTCATAGTCATTACTTTGGCTTTTTATTGGTGAACAGTGTAATCTTGGCAGTGGTTTTCGCAATCACCTGCAGTGATTTGTGGTCAGTCTCCACCACAGATCTTTTATTGAATAGATAGGCATGAAAATGTATGATTCCACAAACTCAGGCAAATGTTTCCAACTCATTGTTTGAGTAGCTGAATTGCACTGCAGACAGAACTTCCAGAGCAAATGCAATTGTCCAGTTTTTGTTGATTAGGTAGGCTCGTCAATGTTTTTGTGAGGCATCTATTTCCTTGAAATTCACTTTTATCAAAAAGTTCTGGTTATTTATGTTAAGTTTTGAATTGAAATGGAATGCAAAGTTTCTGATCTTGGTTTGTCATCTGATGTCTGACTAATTTCATGAATGATGACCAGGGTTAGGTCAGAGCATGCTGATATATCTGCCATTGCTGGTCCAGCAGTCGTCAATGATGGAGAATAACTAACATCCAGGCAGATTGATTGTACTTACACACCGCCATTATTGATCTTCCACATGGAACTGATGAATCGTTGCATGCTGAAAATTTTATATTTGCTGGTTTCATCATGGCTTTCCATGTTTGGCACAAGTTTTTAAAAAAGATTCAGAGTTAGTATATTGACAATTAACTTGGTGTTACTCTTATCCAGTAACTAATAGTCACCAGTTTCTTAGGGCAGACAGCATGAAGTTTTGCAAACATTTCAGATAGAGTGATGACATTAATTTTTCCATGAGAGATGTATTCAGCATGCTTTGTTTTATTATATATATTGTCAGATTCTGGTTTATTGGTCACTTTCTGTATACACCTCTGATAGGATACCTGATGGTCTTTTGTACTTTGAAGATACTCCTTGTGCTTGGTGTATTTAAGGTTGGTGCACAACTCTTTGCAGCTGCATCAGTCTTTAATCGAATACACTGTCTCTGTGAATGGCCTTTCTGCAACACACCTGTCAAAATTGTTTGAAAGCTTGGTATTTCTTTATTGCCTAAAGAAGGCCACACAATCTTTGACACTTTATGACACAATACATTTTTAGTTTTTCTAGCAAATCTTTCTGGAAAGGTTCTATAAAGATGACCGTGATTACCAACTGAATAATTCTGTTGGGTATCTTTTATCTGAAGAGTCGCAAAATGAGCCCTTTTCACTGTATATGATCATGGTTCTGTGGACTTTCGTCTGAATGACATAAATTCTAATCCTGAATATAGACGTTTACTTTATCTCTAATTTGGTCTTCTATTGCATTCCAGATCTTTTGGGAATCTTTTAGCTGTTAGTTCTGACATATTAAATCTGTGTAGAACTTTGTTCCCAGTTGCTAAGAAAATTTTATTGGTTTGTTTGCATTGTACACACTGAATCTAGAAGCCATAGTTCTGAGTGCTACTCAAATGTGTTGATTTTTGTTAGTTCTGCTTTGTTCCAATATAAGCTAGGGAATTTTACTGCCATTCTGACAATATGCCTTTAACCTGCATTTTCTTGATATTGATCCAGTATGCACTCTGATCATTTGCCTTTCTCAGTTAGTTGTTAAACAGGTCTCTCAACTAAGACTGGTCTGCTTAGAAGGAATCTACATTTTCAAACTCTATGACACTGTACTGAACAAAGACTTTGAGCTCTGTCACATGTATTTTAGTCTGATTTAAGTCTGTTGACCATGTGTTTTGCCCGTAGATTAAATTGCTTGCTGACATTATAGGCCTTATCAGCATGATGTTTTGCATTATTGTTCAGCATGTCATGTTAATGATAATGGTCTAATATCAATTTATCATCAGTGACTGATCAACTGTGGATTAGTTTATTTAAAACATTAAAACACACCATGTGTTCTGAACAGACATTACAGCAAACCAAATTATTTCTGTGTGCAGCTTCCAAAATCAAGAGCAGACTAACTTTCTCTACATACAACAGACAGAGTTCTTAAAGACAAGATATACATCCAGCGGTCCCTATTTTACAATTCTCCTTGCAATAAACAACAATGTGCCATTGACTTGTTAATCACTTGCTCTACCTCTGTGTATTTTTGTGATTCATGTAAAAGGACTCTCTGAACCCTCTCTAACCACTGCATTCTGCAATCTCTTACCATTTAAAGAATATGTGATTTTTTTTTTTGGTCTTCCTACCAAAGCAGCCACTTTACTCCCTTGAAGGTTGGTGATGGCCTTGTAGCCTTATAACTAGACTATTAATCCAGAGATGCAGATAATTCAGTGGGGATTTGCATTCGAATCCTGCCTTAGCAGATGGTGAAATTTGAATTCAGTAAAAACTTGGAATTAAGAGTCTAACTGTAGCTGTAAAACTGTTGTCAATTGTCAGGAAAAACTCATCTGGTTCATTGATGCCCTTTAGGAATGGAGACAACCATCCGTATCTAGTCTGGCCTACATGTAACTCCAGCAATGTGATTGACTCTTTGCTGCCCCCTAAGACATGAGCAATAAGTACACCCATATGCTGTGAATGAATGTGAATCCTGTGAAAAATAGCTCTCTGCCAGTTTTTTTGCTTACTCATTTTACTTACTTGTAGACTCCTTTTGTCCTTTTTCCAATTTATGTTTTTACTTATGTTTGTCTCATGAGTAAATTTAGCTACTGTATGTTTGTTTCCATTATCCATGTTGTTGAGACAATTTGTAACTAGTTGAACCCACATCAGTGATCATTATGACACATCACCTATCACATCTTGCCAACCTCAAAATCAATCTGTTTCCTGTTAGGTGAACCATTTCTCTTAGCCCCTAAACTGCATGCACTTATTTTACATAGCAACCTTAGATGTGGCATTTTGTCTTCTGCAAATCTAAGTACAGCATATCCACAAGATTCCCCTTTATCCATGTTGTGTTTAATTAGAAGCTGGAGGGTAAAATACTGTGTATCTACTTGTGCAGATACAGATTCAGGTGGAGAATCCAGCATGAGGAGCGCAATCTTAAAACAGCAGGAAAAGAAGTTAAATCAGGAAGTAGCTTTTTTGCACAAAAGATGGTAGAAATAAGGAAAAAAACATATCCAAAAAACTTTGAGACTGTGATCAAAAGACTTCTATTAGGTCAAGATATCGAGGGACATAGAACAAAAGCCAGTAAATAGAGTCAAGATACAGATTAGCAATAACTTAATTAAATTGTGAAATGGCCTCAAGGAACTGCATAGCATACTCCTCTTATCTTTCTAAGCTTCATTTTCTTCGAGTATTGAGAAAGTATGTCATGCATAATAGAACTGAACTATTTTGGAATTGAACAATTTACAGCACAGATTTCCCAGGATCTTTTGTACTCATAATTTACTCTATGGAAACTGGCTGCAAAGTACCGTAATGATAACTAACCCATTTTTGACCCCACGTTCATAACGTTATTAGATTGTCCACACTTAATTAAAATGTACCTTTCTGTTTGCTTTATCCTTTTGCCTACTCTATACTGCCCCCTTTCTTTGTGCTTGAAGGACAGGCTGGTGATCTGCTTTCAGATTGCTAACAAAACCACATTTCAGAGCTCAGTGGTACCTCAAATATCCCTCTGATCCTCTTCTGTTACCTATCTCACTGGTTGCTATTGATTGAGATTATTATCTTACTCTGAGGAATCACAGGCTTTGTACTACTCAATTGATGCAGTACATTAAGGGCAAATTTATCAGCACATGTACACCTAACAAGGCACACAATCAATAGCGAGATAAATAAAGCAGTTATCCATTAGGATAGAGTTGAATGTGCATTGAATATTGGTGGGAGAATTGAATCAATTTACACTGTTTCTTTGAAAGTTGGAAAAAGATTTCTTTACGTGCACTAATAAAAGACAGACATGTCCTCTCTTTAATATTTCATCTGAAAAACTGCAAGAGTGAGAATGCGAGCATCCCCTCAGCACTCTATTCTGTATGCGCCGTCATGCTATTAAGAGGATGGCTACTAGATTGAAACATCTGGAATGAAATTAAGGGTAAAAAGCTCATCAGATGTCGGTCTTGGCACATGGTAGTGCTTTAACCTCTGAGACTGTGGACTTGAACCACACTCCAAGACTTTAACACATTGCAAAGGCTGAGGCTTCAATGCTGTCCTGTCAAAAGTGCTGTTTGTTTTTTTAGATAAACACTATACACAGGATCCATCTACTCTTCTGGTCGAAGTAAAAGATCCTGTGCTATGATTTGATGAAAAATGGTGCAGTTTTCTTGGTGTCCTAGCTAATAGATTTTGTTAACTAATTTCATAAAAATGAATTGCTATTTCTCTTATTGTTTGCCTAGAGGCGGTTGCTGGAGTAGTTACTGATGATTATTGTTAGAGTCAGTGGAGGTGGTCTACTACTTTTAGCTCTTGTGGGTTACAGCATATTTGCGAATTCTTTGTAGGTGCTCGACACGCAGGATGAGATGGCTTTTAGCCAGGACAGTACAAACACTGTTTTGGACTGGAAACCCTCGCAAGCAGTGAGTCGGAGCAATTCTGGAGTCTCCTCTTCACGGCGCTGTATCTCTGCATTTTCACCACAGGTAATACTTGTTACGTATTTCTGAAAAACACTTTACCTCTGTTAGTTCCATTTTTTAAAATGTTAATGCAAATCAAGTGGTTGTTGATTTGTATTTATTTAGACTTTATTTATAACCCTGATTTAAAAAAGAATGCTGAATTCCCAGTGTCATCAGGGATAATTCAAATCAGTCTGTTACTAGTATTGACTTAGCTAATATCAATGAGACTTAGCATAGTTGTCTCCTGGGTATGTAATCTCTCTACTTTCATGTCCAATTTGCAGTGACTGCAGCTGGTGGGTGAAGTAAGTCCAGGGGTGGGCGTGAAATTTAAGATTCTTTTTCATCCCTTTATCCCCACTTCCAATCCTTTCTCTTTCTATGGTTAAGTTTCCCGTAGATGACAGTACCACTAACTTCTGTGGACCTCCTTTACGCTGTCATAAATTCAGGAAGAGTCCTGTAGAAGCATTGTAGCAAAAGACAAAAATAGAAGTTTTGGCCAGTGCTGAAGAATATTGGTCATGTAAATTCAACTCTTTCACTCCCATTCATGTATGAACAATATCTGTTTTGATAAATGTGCCAAATGAGAGTAATAGAAATGAAAACACATGTCAGTAGAAATGAATGGTCTCAGAAAGAGGGAGGAAAATAAATCCATAACATTGATACTTAAATTCTCGCTGGTGGCTATTAAATACTATTCGCAATAGCACTATTTAAGAGCTGGTTTTATTTTTTCCATTAGGTCACTAAACCTCATTTAAATGGAAGTACATGACATAATTTGAATTTAATTACTTTTCTTTAAAACAACTTGGAATGTAGAAAAATATATTTTCCAATCAGACTGTCCAATCACCTGAGTAGATGGGAGCAACATGTGAATTAGCGAGCAGACTAATTAATTGATTTGCCTGACAGTAAAAAGTACTTATTTTGCTCGGTTCAGGACTCATAAATGTGTTTTGAATTGAACAAAGTGGTTTCTGATTGAAACATTTCCTTTATTCAGCCTACTAGCACAGCTGGGAACTTCAAATATCCTCAGTCAGAAAAGACTTTCAAGATAGTGCTTGCTGGGGATGCAGCTGTGGGCAAATCAAGCTTTCTGCTACGACTCTGCAAGAATGAGTTTCGTGGGAACACCAGTGCCACTTTAGGTATGTTTCATCAGTTTAAATACCTTGCTTCCTTTTACTTTTTCCTATCTTTATTCCACTGTCAGTCAGCTTCATTAGCATTTCAGTGGCTGCCTGTTTTAGACACATCTGCCAGAATGGCCAGTGATTCAGTTTCTACTTGTTTATATTGTTCATATGCTTTTGATTTCTATGAAATTTGCTGGCTCAACCTTCTCAAGTTGATGTTGAACCACACCCCCAGCTTTGGGAAGAGCTGACTAAGTCATAGAGACATACAACATGGAACAGACCCTTTGACCCTGAAGATCCACAAAAACCAATGGAATTAATTAGCAGATGATGACCCATCTTTTGCAGTGTTAATGACAAGGAAAATGTTAATATTTGCTATAATATTCCACTGGGCCAACATCTTGGAAGTTTGCATGTGCACAAATAAGTTGAAAACCCAGAAGTTATTGACAGTGAATCTCCATTGCTCCAAATGTTTGAAATGTTGAGGAGACACCACCTCTCCCATCTCAAATGCTGCAGTCAGTGGGTAGTCTTTGAACTGATGAAAATGCCTACTTTTTTACTTTTTTTGATGATGACATGCGGGCATCACTGGATAATCCAAAATTTATTGACTATCCATAATTGCCCTGCAACAGAATGGTTTGCTGGGTCATTTCAGAGATTGGTAAAGAGTTGACCACCTTGCTTTGTATCTGGTCTCATATGCAGGTCTGGACAAGTAAAGATGGCAGATTTCTTTGCTTCGAAGATATTAAGGGACAGATGGATTTTTATGACAATTAATAGTGGTTGCCATTAAGCTGTCCTCCATTTACAAATCTTAGTGATTTGAAATTTCATGATGTGCTTTGATGGGATTTGAAACCATGTCCCCAGTGCAGTCGCGGATTTTGGATTACTGGACCAGTGACATTACCATTCTGCACCTGTCTCCCTAAGTGCTGTTTGTCTCACTGTAAAAGCTCTTGAATGAGTTCTGAACATACCATCAAAGAATAAGAGTAGGCCACTCGGTCCTTTGAGCTTGCTCCACCATTCAATAAATTCATGGTTGATCTGATTATAATCTCAACTCTGCATTTCTGCATATCCACGATAATCTTTCATCTTGCACTTAACTCTCCTTGCAATAAACCGTAACATTCTATGAGCTTTTCCGATTACTTGATGTACCTGCACAACCTGTTATGATTCATGCACGAGAACACTCTGATCTCTCAGCGTCTTAGAGCTCTGCAAGCTCTTACCATTTCGATAGTATGCCTTTTTATTTCTTCTGCCAAAATGGACAGTTTCTCACTGTTTCATATTATACTCCATTTGTCAGATGATTGTCCACTCTCTAAAGCTGTATCTATGTCAGCTCCTATGTCTGCTTCACAATTCATTTTCCTAACCATTTTTGTGTCATCAATAAATTTAGTCACCATTCCATTGGTCTCTTCATTCTAAATCATATCTGTAAGTTGTGAAGAGTTGAGGCCCCAGCACCAATGGTCAGCCATGTATTTAATGATATTGGGTGATGGATGTTATTGACCAAGCCAGCAGGAGAACCTCTATGGTCTTCTTTGAATAGAGTCATGAATCCTGTACATCTACCTCAGAGAGGAGAGGCTGGCTAAACAGTCTCAGATTAAAGACATCACTGCTGGATATTGCAGTCCTCCCCCTGCAGAGCACTGAAATGTTAATCCGATTTATGAATCTACACGGATACCTAAAGCTGATACTAAATTTACAGCCGAATGATATATTGAATTTAGGTTTACAGATTACATATTCAATAATATTGCTCCCCATGGTTGTTAAAATGTTTACAGTATTTTTATAGAGAAAATATTTTTGTCTTGTACAATTCACGGACTTCAGAACATAACGGTTATTCAATTATAGGATAATAGGCAAAGAAATCTCATTATTGCATCTGTAGATTTCAAATTCAGATGTGAAATGAAGAGTTGAGGCAGCTAATGGGTTTGTCATCAGTGGTACAGTCCAAGAGAGGAGGCAGGCTTGGGTTTATGAAACAAAGAGTGAAGGAAGGACTTAAGGCTGGAGGGTGCAGATGCAGAGTGAGTGAAAATGAGCAAGAGAATGAAAATTTTGAATTAAATGTGATGGATGACTCAGACTGCATTGACCAGTGGGGGACGATATGAGGTGTGCAATAGGATGCAGTCAGCTGTGTTTTGGGCACATTGGAATATATGCAGCTATACACAGTGGAAGAATGATGTTTGAATCGACTGTAGAGGTAAGGAATGTGCAGATACAAAATGTCACTGTGGTAAACAATCTTCTGGAGGTAGATAGTAGTAATCTTGATGATGATCTTGTGATTTTAAAACATAATTCATAGTCAGAATACCAGAGCATTTTCATACTTGATTCAGCCTGTGTAACGAGCCAAGGACAGTTTGGAGTCAGTGGCGAGGGAACAGATTTAGAAAATAAAGCATAGAACTATAGATGCTGAAAGAATCCAGAACTTTCGGATTTTGAGTAGGTTTTGATGGTGAGAATCAAAAGCAATGGATTTAATCTTCCAAGTGATCAGTTGAACCAGATTTTAAAGCACCCATAATTTGATATTAGACAGGCAATCTGATAGTATAGAAATGCCTGAGTTTTAAAATTTGGTCACGATATGAGCATCACTGGCTAGTCCAGCATTTATTGCCCATCCCTAATTGCCCTGAGAGCAGTAAAGAGTCAACTATGTTGCTGAGGATTTGGTGTCACACGTAGGTCAGACCAGGTAAGGACAGCAGATTTCTTTTCCTTAAGGACATTAATGAATCAAATGGGCTTTTATGAGAATTGACAGTGATCACCATTGGGCCTGCATTTTATTCCAGATTTTATTAAAATGTAAATTTCACCATCTGCTATGTCTCCAGAACATTAACCCAGAATTCTGGATTGCGAGTCCATTAATGTTACCACTATGTCAACATTGCCTCCCTTGTATTGAGAATATATGACTGTAGCTGGGTATTATCAGGACGTGAGCAAAAAACTGCCTGTCACTGAGAGCAGCATGCACTTATCTCCATGTCCTTCTTATTTTTCAAACAGGAGTTGATTTTCAGATGAAAACTTTAATTGTTGATGGAGAACGAACAGTGTTGCAGTTATGGGATACTGCAGGTCAAGAGAGGTAAAATAGAAATGAGCAAGTTTTAAACTGACAAAATTACACATACATTAAAACCAAGTGTATATGTTGCGTGTACGTTTTATCATCTGTTAATTAGCTTTTGAGCAGGATAACAATTTAAGGTATTGAAAACAAAAGAGGGTTAATTACAACCTGAAACACACTCTCCTGCCTTGTCAGTAAGCAGAAGTGTGTTGGGATGCTACATGTAAGTGATAATTTAAGAAAAAAACCTTTTATCTACTTAACTTTATCTGAAAGTAACACCACTCCCATGCTAGTGAGTTCAGTAGGCATAAACACACTGTTTTTCAATGCATTTGTATTTTATCTGTTCATTTACTTGTGTTGTCTGCAAAACGTGTGCAGTCACTGACAGCCCCTACACAATGAGAGAAGACCGCTGTCCTGCCAAAGCTACATGCGTGCTCTGCCTGCTTTTCTCTGGTCTGAGAGGACACAATGTACTCACGTCTACAGGTGTAAAGAGAGTTTGCCTTTCCCCTGAATGTTCATAGTCATCAAGCTAGGAGATGTTGATCTAAAAACAAAAGTGTTGAACACATTCAGCAGCTCAGGCAGCATCTATGAAGGGAAAGATCATTAATGTTTCAGCTCAATGAATATATAATAGATATTGAATAAGTGGAAGGGGGTGCGGGGAAGGAGAGCAAATGTAAATGTCTGTGATAGGGTGAATGGCAGAAGAGATTAAATGACAAGATTTTATGCTGCAAAGGCCAAATGGGACAGGTAGAGAAAGAAAGGATGTGGCCAGATGAGGTGGGAATAACCGAATAACAACTGTCCAGGTGCCATGTGAAGTAAGATTAAAAAAAAACACATGAACAAAAGAAACAAAACAAGTGGACTCAGAGGTTGTGATCTGAAGTTGTTGAACTCACTCCCAAGCCCTCTGTTCAGTCCACAAGCATGGCTGTGAGTGTCCTGTCACTTGTCGTTTTAATTCCCCACCTTACTCTCACTCCAACTGTTCTATTCTTGGTACACTGTAGCTCAATGCATGTTTGAGAAATGTCACCTCACGTTTTAACTTGCAACTCTGCAGCTTTCTTGACTCAACATTGAATTCAAAGATTTTTGATTATAAATGCTGCCTCCATTTTGTTCCTTTTTGCTGATGACTTTATTTAATCTCTTTCATTATTCCTTCACTTTGCATAATTTAATCTCTCTTGCCATCCATCCAATCACACAGCTGCCCTTTTGTATTTCTTTCTCTTCCTCATTTACTTAGACCACACTGCAGTTCAATAGTTCCTTTCTGATGACGGGTCATCATCCCGAAATATGAACCCTGTTTCTCTGCACAGACCTGACCGGCTGAGTATCTTTAGCACTTTGTTTGTTTTGCACTCCAACATCTGCAGTTTTTACTTTTGCATTTGTGTGGGAGAAGTTAAAAGGTGACACTTTCTCTACACTGGGAGGATCCCAATGCTAAGAAGTTCATTGCCATGCTTCATCTTCATAGCTATCAACGGTGCCAATGTCACTATGCTCTGAGGTTACTGTTTTGCCTGAAAAGGTGGCAGATTTCCATAAGCACCTATCTTGTGAAGCAAAAACACCACACTTGGTTTAGATTTTCACCTTTGAAGCAGGTAGCAGGTTGATAAATTTCTTGTCTCAACATGCTTGCCTCAGGAGAAAATGTGAGAAATGTGGGGCTTTTGTTTAAGTGTGATAATGCTGTTCCTTTAACAAGGTTAAGTTGTCCTTAGTTTCTTTTTCAGAGGGATCATAAACACATAGATTCTGATCTGTCTGGTTTGTATGGGTTAGGACCAATTTGATTGTAGCTAACAGATACTGCCTTAGGTAAAAGGCTTTCAAATTTTGAAAACAAAAGACTTGTACAATGAAAGGGGAGTGGTCATTTCTCCCATCTCAGCTTTTCTCTGGTTTGGTTTAGTTTGGTTTGAGCAAGCAGTCAATATTTGAGGTTGCTGTTCAAGGAAACAGCTCCATGCTGGTTCTCTCTCTCTCTCTCTCTCTCTCTCTCTCTCTCTCTGACATCTCTCCGAAGAACCTGTGTTTAATTTTACCATTTTTTGCCAATGGGTTGTTTATGGGGATGTTTGCAAGTATTTGGAACAGCTTCATTAAGTTGCGATAGAGTCAATTGGCTTTTTAAATAGTTAAGTTATTCTATATTCTGTTCTCTTTTGTTTGAGTTTCATTTGCAAGATAAATTCTGTTTTTTTAAGTGGTTGGGTCAGCTACATCACTCCTAGAATATCCACATTACACCTGCTTAAAACAACTAAAATAATTAGGGTCTGAGCATAGAGTCAATTGGCTTTTTAAATAGTTAAGTTATTCTATATTCTGTTCTCTTTTGTTTGAGATTCATTTGCAAGATAAATTCTGTTTTGTTTAAAACTAAGTGGTTGGGTCAGCTACATCACTCCTAGAATATCCACATTACACCTGCTTAAAACAACTAAAATAATTAGGGTCTGAGCTACCTTCTTGAAACGTTTTATGGGGGTCTGGCCTGGTCCATAACACAAGGTCACGGATGCTTGCTTGAGTTGGCTCTGCTACCCCCAGAAATAGTTTCGAGTGAACAACGGAGACTACAACGTGCTGAGGAGGTTTGGGTAAATGACCTGCCTCAGTGCTCTGGGACTCTGTGACAGGTCCCACACCGTTCCAGTTCCCACAAACTCTCCATGCCATCTTATTCCCCCACCCTCCATGTCATGCTTTGCCCAACACTTGAACCATTGTCAGAGGCTTGAGATCTGAGCCAACTTGTCCCATTAATCTTCACTGTTGAAAATTGGAGACAACGGGTAGGGAATCCTGCAAATGAGTCCCATGGAATTCACGTGTGAATTGAGTCCCATGAAATCTCTCCAACTCTATGAAAATCCAGTTGTGCTCTCCCTGTGCATTCTTGGTCCTCTCTCAGTAAGCAGCTTTTCTTCTTTTCTGCTCTCTCTGCTCCACCTCCCTCATATGCTACAGCTCAAGGATACTTGTAATTATAGATTCCATGACTAGACTCCACCTTAATATCCTTTTAATTGTCCTTGGTGTTGAACCGTGGTTCATTTGATGTACATAAGTACATTCTTTTGCCCCCTTTCAAATAGTACTGACTGAATGCATGTTTGGTGGTGCTTGTTTGAGAGGGCATTAGCTGGAGCACAGAGGTCAATAATGGCATTGCTGGCATCAGAGCAGCAGTACACTCTGATTCCTCTCCCAGTCTGCTGACTCCATGTACTTCTGAAAATTCTCCTAATGTCCAGCATCAAAATGTTACCTGAGGTAGTTCCTGCAGCATTGTGCGCGCATGCAGTATCTAAAGTGCTGAAACTATAGGCACTGCCGAGCTGAAGTTTGCAGTGGAGGTTCTGAAATTAGTTTACAAGACTTCTCCTTAATGAACATAAACAATTGCCAAAGAAAAGAAAATGTAATTATTGATTATGTGTTAATGGTTCTAGAAACATATTTAGCAATGTACTACTTTTTAAGAAAATGAAATGTTTAGCTGTGAAGTGGATGCCATGGTCATGTTGTTTATTTTTCAGATTTCGGAGTATTGCCAAATCCTATTTTAGACGCGCCGATGGTGTTTTATTGCTGTATGATATCACGTGTGAAAAGAGTTTCCTCAATGTACGAGAATGGGTTGACATGATTGAGGTGAATAATCTTGTTTCCATATTAAGTAGATTTGTGCTTATTAGATAGTCACTACAAGGTAGTGTAACCTCATGAGAGGAAAAACAAATTGTTCTGTCAATATTGAGCCTTCTTGTCCTGCGGCACGTTTCATCAAATTGTTTCACAGTCCCCACAATATTTAATCTATTAAAAGCATGCTTGGAGCATAATTTAGGAACATTATTTTGATATTGCGATGCCCAGTGTGTAATGTCCACTGCATCATTCTCCTGTTCTTATGCCATTTTACTATTCTTGTTCTTCACAGGGCAGACAATTTCTTCTTGCCATCTATAGGGAAAATAACTTGTGGGCAGCCTCCAGGAAAATCTCAAGGGCGGCTTTGCTAATGTGTGGTGCCATTTTTTGCCTGGTCTCTGGTTTCTCCAGGAAAGATTGGGGTGATGAGAGGCTAAGGGATGCTCCTGGGTTGCAGAGAATGAAGTGCTGTCCAGGTGACTGTTAAACAGGGTGTCTGGATGTTGGAGCCTGGAAGGTCCTGGCAGAGGAAAGAATTTTCTGCCCATTAAATGTGGTGATCTACCCATGCATGAATGTGTGATGAGATGAGAAGAACATAATCACATGGGAAAACGTGACCTAACCTCAAGCACATGTCCTCCTGCTTTTATGCATTGTTCCACATTAAGTTTGGAAAAAATACTCCAACCAAAGTGGCATTTCATTGTCACCAAGACGAGGTTCAGTTTGGGAATGCCTTATGCAAAGAAATCATACTGCGAAATACAACATACTGAAAGCCAACATACAGCATTAGAACATAGAACATTACAGAGCAGTACAGGCCCTTTGGCCCTAGATGTTGTGCCAACCTGTGGAACCAATTATTCCTCACTTTTATGCTCAGTACTATATCTATTCAAGCAACTATGCTGATTCAGAATAGAGTCATGAGACTAACTTTGAGAGTCATTAGGCAGATCTTTTACTATATAACTGTTTTTTGCCCACTGTGAGGTGAACCAGCAGCTGGTCAGGAACCCAAAAGCTTGCAGAGGGCATTTTCCCTTGGCTTATAACTCAAACATGATATTGGCATCATGCGTTATGGTTTTCCAATCAATCAGAGCAGGTAGGCTTGATGATGACCTGCACTTGACAGTTGAAAATTTTAAATTTAAAGGAACCAAAGGTTACAGGGCCATTTCAGACCAATGAGAAAAGAGAAGGAAAGTATAATGCTGGAGTGTTGGACCAACTCCAGAGACCTTTATAAATGGCCTGGATGTCTCTAACTGGATGTGGAGGTTCCACCCAGATTTCTGACATTACATTCTTCCTGTCATGAAGTGGACAGGATATGAATCACAAAGTCAGGAAGGCCAACCTCAGCAGGACCATTTGAAATTATTGCTGAGTTCAAACCAAGCTCATTTTCATTATTCCAAGGGCAACTTGCAATGTGAGATTCACAATTTTATTGAGTTGACAGAAGACTCTTGAAGATTATATAAACTTGGTTTACATGTCATGATGTGAAGTTCTTTTAATTCCTTGTCCTTTAAATATTAAAATAAACAGACTGAAGCTAATAGTGTTAGCAGTTTCAATAGAGTTTTTGTTCATATTTCTTAAGTATGTTCTTGCAGCTGGATCATTGTGAATGCTTGGCTGAGTTTCAGATACTAGAAATGCACCTGTGTAATTAACAGTGACTGAGTTTAAAATTTGATCACCGGCTTGAAGAGTTGTTAAAGGACTAGCAATTTTTGATGTGTTATTGACTAGAAGTTTTTATATTACAAATTCAACACTGATTGGGTTTTTAAAATTTTAGAATTTATTAATGAGAGTTATTTTCAGTTTTGTGTCAGAGTGAGGGGTCTATTAAATTTTGCTATTAACTTCATCTCCATCTGGCTCCATAGATCTGGCCATACTGAATACTGGATGAGTAACTATAGATATAATATGGAGGGATTCTGAGGGCAAAGGGTAAATTGAGAGTATGAGTTGGGATGGAGGTGATGAGTGATGGTTAGGTAGACCTTTTAATCAGCCCACCTGGCACTCATGTGCTTACCTGCACTTATAACCACCTATGGTTAGAGGGCCAGACTCTAATCCACCCTTGCATCCTAGAGCATTGAGCATTCAAGCAACACCATGGGGATTATGGTTCAATTTTTAAAATTATATTTAGAAAGAGTGTCAGTTAAATGAATTAAGAGAAAAACAGCTATAAATACATAAAATAAATATTAGACCCACACTGCACTTGAGCAACATCTAAAACGGCTAAATGCTTCATCTGGGAGAGAATCGGAGTCAAGATAAAAAATAAAAGCTGAAAGAAGAAAGAGTTCATTAATTTCAAAATATCCTGTTTGCGGTCATAAAGGATAATTATATTAGCAACATCACATCACCTACATATAACATTGGCAAAATTATAATGCTGTTTCAGGTTCCAATTTCATTCAATACCAGATTTTACAAAAAAGGTGGCTTTCAATGAACAGATTCAGGGAAAACATAGTGATAATTTATCTGAGATTATAAAGAAATGTTATGATAATATTATTCATTTTTGCTTAATTTAAAGGATTCAACCAATGAGAATATTCCTATTATGTTGGTGGGGAACAAGGCAGATCTAAGAAACAGAGCATCTCAAGAAATACAGAAATCAGTCCCCACAAGCTATGGGGAGAAACTGGCCATGGTGAGAATCAAAGAACTGAATCAATCATTAGCACTGGAATGCAAGAAACCAAACTTTGAAAGGGATGGGGAAGACATCTCAAAATGTTTGAACAACAGGTGAAGCCAGATGTTACTTTGCAGTAGACACATGAGTGGTATTATTCTCCACTAACAAGTTTACTGTCATCAAGCCAAAAAGACATTCTGCCTACTACACAAACCAGTAATGTGCTTTCTGAGTTTTAGTGTCAGTGTTATGCTAGATACATAAGCTGTATACTTCAAGACAGGCAGACAACATATCCCTTTGACTGAATGTGGTGGGGAGCTTGCTGACTGTGCTCGTCTAACCTGTGCTTGCAAAACTCAAAGCTTAGGCTCTAACACTAGATTTCATTCTGCAATTGGACTGCATTTTACCAGATATCTAGACTGTGATAAGAATGACATCAGAAACCAGTTTAAGGTTATAACGGACTTATTTCTGTGAATTAGAAACTACAAATATTAACAAACAGGACCATCTTCTGTGTAACAAAAGGACTTTATGCATATTCTGCATCTTTTTCATTGAGAAAGGATTATGGAAGCTACCTTCCCCATGGCAGTGCCCTCACTGAGTTTAATCAGCGTGCTAAAATTGATCATTAGCAGAACAACCTGTATTTCCATTTCAAATAATTAGCAGTCTCTTTGGAAGTGTTCTGAATTATGGTTCCCTTTCAAAGTTTGGTTTCACATGTCAGCCCTGAGGAGTACAAGGCAAAAAACATTTGAATTTTGTCTCTTTTCCTAGCAATGTTTGAGTGTTGTATTACCAAGCAATTAGCTGAGACAGTAAGAATATTTTTGTTTTAAATTTGGAGAGTGGGTGTGTAAAGTCAAAAGTTGTGATTTATTTGTTATTTGTTATTATAATGTTTTCATTAAGGTTACTAAATATAAGAGTGAGTCTTTTTCATTTTTTTGTTTTCTTACAGACATACAATGCGCTATTTTGTGAAACAAGTGCCAAAGATGGCTCAAATATTATTGAAGCAGTGCTTCACCTTGCTCGGTAAGTATTGGTTTTATTATCCAGCTCAGCAGGCCACTGGAAACATCCAGTATTTCGAGGAAAAGGTCAAAGGCACTTTGATAGAATGTGTAGATAATGGTGCATCCAAACTCTGACTAATGTCCCTGGCTAATGAGCTGTTTGTTTTTTGGCTCAGGTGGCAAAGGGAGAATTTTACATTATATTTCTATTGAGAGTGATTTAAAAAGAGACCTAAAGTATTTGGCCTGGATGTACTTGAGCAAAAAAAAATGATACGGATTTACTGGGATAGTTTTAATTGGCCAAATGTAAATTTCTCTTTGGTATCTCATTAGTTAAGGCCAATGTGGATGTAAATATGTTAGGGACTAAAGTTACAAGTCAACAAGTAGGATTGGATTGGGAGGCTGAGCAGAGACAAACAAAGCTAATGTAGTCACGTCTGAGAGGAAGCAGTGATAATTGACTTTCCTACCCTCACCACTTATGAACAGTTACAGGGAATTCAAAATAAGAATAATATATTTATTTCCTGTTACCAAAAATACTGCACTGTGATTCTGGGTTCTATACTGCTGTAAACATTATACTTCACACTATAACACCAGTGGGGATCCTTACTTATCTGGCAAGCAAATTGCAAAACTATACATACCTCAATGGGTTTTCAACTAATATTTCAAAATAATTAATTGAAAAATGGTTTGAAATAACATGTAGTAGCTATGTGAGTTTATAACAAACTCCTTCAGTGAATGATGAGAGGAATGTAAAATGTGCAAATTTCTTTCATAAGTTGAACCGTTGTCCTGCATTTTAAACTTTGGTTTGCATAGAACGTTATTATAATCCAGGTGGGTATCATCCAGCTGTAACATGGCTGTTATTTGTTGAGTGCAATATCAATATCTAAAAAAAATTGCTATTTACCATATGGACACTGCGAGTCTTGTCAACATGAAGATATGATGAAATCATTTCATGTCTTGCTATGATTTAACAGGGATCTGAGAAATTTGACGTCATATAAGGATCGTGTTACTCTGGGCATAATCTCAAATACATATTCTTCAACTTACTGGTCCTCACTTTTATGTTAAGATATTTTTGCTATTTCTATTTTACATTGAATGTGTTGAAAAAGGGGCTGGACAGATGACTGTTCTATCTGTATTTGGTAGGTGGTTTACAAGAATAATCTTGAGCAATTCATCCTGCACTTTTTTCATCAGCCTTTTAGGAAGCTGCTTGGTTTATACTCATTGTGTTCCAATATAGTCATGGCAGAAATTGAACTCCAGCATAATTGAGCATGAATATAAAACAATACTCCTTTGTGCTACCTGCTTCTTCACGCTCAACTCTGAATAGCGATTTCCTCTGCTGTTTTCTGATTATTTGTATCTTTTGTTATATAGAGATATTTTTAATGTTAAATGTTCCGAATAATTGATGTGAAAAAGCAGAGAATGATTTTTTGTTATTTCTGCATCAGATAAATTGTATATAAGAATGACCATCTTGTATCCCATTGTATTGAAGAATTCTATGCATCTCTATTTTTCTGAATATGTGTAGATTGCTTGGGTGAATGAGATAGAGATTGAATTTTGCTATTACTAAAAAACAATTTAGTATTATTCCAGTTCATTTACTTTTGGGCAGGTTTGCAAATTTTTGTATATTCTCAGAGCTGTTCAGGCCCAAAATGTACATGGATGAAAGAAAGAGAGAGACAGAAAATATTTCTAGTAATAATAACAGAACATTTTTATTTAAAGAGTCCTTTGCTCAGCAATTTTCCATTGGGGGCAGCTTTTTTTTTGAAGAAAGATCGTTTGATTTGTGAGGTAGGTATAATTTAGGCATAGATTTTCATTCTGTTAAAATGACTCCAAGGCCATTTAAAAACTGCAGTCAAGACTCAATAGCATAATGTTCAGCAGTGCATGAAGAAGCAGGCTGGAAGAAGACAGAGGGTAGTAGTTGATGGTAAAGGTTCATCTTGGAGTGCAGTTACTAGCGGTGTTCCACAAGGGTCTGTTTTGGAACCATTGCTGTTTGTCATTTTTATAAATGACCTGGAGGAGGGGCTAGAAGGTTGGGTGAGCAAGTTTGCGGATGATACGAAAGTCGGTGGAGTTGTTGACAGTGAGGAAGGATGTGTCAGGTTACAGCGGGATATAGATAAGCTGCAGAGCTGGGCAGAAAAGTAGCAAATGGAGTTCAATGTAGGTAAGTGTGAGGTGATTCACTTTGGTAAGAGTAACAAAAAGATGGGGTACTGGGCTAATGGTCAGATACTTGGTAGTGTGGATGAGCAGAGGGATCTTGGTGTCCATGTACACAGATCCCTGAAAGTTGCCACCCAGGTAAATAGTGCGGTAATGAAGGCATATGGTGTACTGGCTTTTATTGGTAGAGGAATTGAGTTCCGGAGTCCTGAGGTCATGATGCAGTTGTATAAGACTCTGGTACGGCCGCATCTGGAATATTGTGTGCAGTTTTGGTCGCCATACTATAGGAAGGATGTGGAGGCACTGGAACGGGTGCAGAGGAGGTTTACCAGGATGTTGCCTGGTATGGAAGAAAAATCGTATGAGGAAAGACTGAGGCACTTGGGGCTGTTTACACTAGAGAAAAGAAGGTTTAGGGGTGACTTGATAAAGGTGTACAAGATGATTAGGGGTTTAGATAGGGTCGACAGTGAGAATCTTCTTCCACGTATGGAGTCAGCTATTACGAGGGGGCATAGCTTTAAATTAAGGGGTGGTAGGTATAGGACAGATGTTAGGGGTAGATTCTTTACTCAGCAAGTCATGAGTTCATGGAATGCCCTGCCAGTAGCAGTGGTGGACTCTCCCTCTTTATGGGCAATTAAACGGGCATTGGATAGGCATATGGAGGATAGTGGGCTAGTGTAGGTTAGGTGGGCTTGGATCGGCTCAACATCGAGGGACAAAGGGCCTGTACTGCGCTGTATTTTTCTATATTCTATGTTCTATGATAAGCATGCAATTAGAAAGCCTGGCTGATACCATTGTGAGGTTGGACTTGCCCAGTTCCCCATAGTTTTGGTGCAGCCAGGCTAACTTGTCCATGACTCATGGTTCACAACCAATCAGTGGAATTGGTTTTTGCGGAGGGGGAATCTGTACCAGATGGATGGGTTAAATCTGAACAGGAACAGGCCCAATATCCTCATGGGGAAGTTGCTAACGCTGTTGGGATGGTTTGTCAGGAGATTGGGGTCTTGACAGGAGGATTGGGATGAAAGGTAGTGGCAGTCATACCATTGATCAAAGAATCAATTGTACAAGTGAGGAAGGATGATTTCTTGGCAAGATCAGGTCATGTTGCGGCTGTACAGGACATTGGTTAGGCAACTGTTGGAATATTGCATGCAATTCTGGTCTCCTTCCTATCGGAAAGATGTTGTGAAACTTGAAAAGGTTCAGAAAAGATTTACAAGGATGTTGCCAGGGATGGAGGATTTGAGCTACAGCGAGAGGCTGAACAGGCTATGGCAGTTTTCCCTGGAGCGTCAGAGGCTGAGGGGTGACCTTATAGAGGTTTACAAAATTATGAGAGGCATGAATAGGATAAATAGTCAAAGTCTTTTCCCTGGGGTGGGGAGTCCAGAACTAGAGGACATAGGTTTAGGGTGAGAGGGGAAAGATATAAAAGAGACATAAGGGGCAACTTTTTCACGCAGAGGGTGGTACGTGTATGGAATGAGCTGCCAGAGAAATTGGTGGAGGCTGGTACAATTGCAACATTTAAGAGGCATTTGGATGGGTATATGAATAGGAAGGGTTTGGAGGGATATGGGCTGGGTGCTGGCAGGTGGGACTAGATTGGGTTGGGATATCTGGCCGGCGTAGACAGGTTGGTCCGAAGAATCTGTTTCCATGCTGTACATCTCTATGACTTTAAGTAACAAAAACAAAAACGGGCAAGCATGTTGTTTGATGTGTACTGTAGGGAGTAATAGTAAGGGATTTTAACTCCCCAAATATTAGCAGGGATAGTTCTAATGTACAAGGTAGGAGGGAACAAAAATCTTAAATGCATCAGGTGAACCTTTTGTAGCTGAAATGTGGAAAGCCGAACCAGAGAGGTGAGCAGGTTTGAACCTAATATTCAGAAATGAGCTTGCCAGATGTACATTGTATCAGCAGGAGGACACTATGGTGGTTGTGACCATCACTCAGTTATATTTAGGATCATTCTGGAAAAAGGTAAGGATGGGATATGAATAAAAGTTCCAAATTAGGGAAAGGATAAGGTAAAGATGTGATTGGTAAATGTTCACTGGGAGCAGCTACGTGCAGATAAACTGTGTCAGAGCAGTGGGAGGCATTCAAGAAAGGAATGGTAAGAGTACAGAGAGCAAAGATGTTTGTATAAAGACAAAGGGTGTAAGCAAGACCAGAAAACCCTGGATGTCAAAGGTTGGGATTGGAGGGGAAAAAAAATTATCTTATGGTAGATACAAAGGGCTCAATATGGCAGGGGTAACTTGAAAAGGGAAGTTAGAAAGCTAAGAGAATGCATAAGAATGCACTGATTGGTAAAGTAAAGGAAAATCCAAAGGGTTGATTTCAATATATGAAGTGTGACAAAATAAATAGGCAAAGAATCAGGCCCATTAGGATTCATAAAGGTAGCCTGGGTGTGGATCTGGAAGATGTGAGTATAGTTCTTGATGAGCACTTTATATGGGTATTCACAATTGAAAAGGATGACACATCTATACACATCCGTGTGAAGCATTGTGAAATATGTTAAGGCCCTCACGGGTTTAGTGGCTTTAAAAATGAATACAAGCACAGCTATAAATGAGATGTTTCCAGGCAATTGAGGGAAGCAAGGGAGGACGTATATTTTATCTCTCCATCCTGGAGGCTTCCTGCTCTATTCCTGATGAAGGGCTTTTGCCCAAAACGTCAATTTTCCTGCTCCTTGGATGCTGTGCTTTTCCAGCACCACTATGATCTAAACCCCAGAATCAAGAACCTAGGCTGTAACGTTCAAATTTTTTCTGGTCACGGTATGGTGCTGGAGGATGGAGAACTGCCATTTATAGCTGTGCTTGTATTCATTTTTAAAGCCACTAAACCCGTGAGGGCCTTAACATATTTCACAATGCTTCACACGGATGTGTATAGATGTGTCATCCTTTTCAATTGTGAATACCCATATAAAGTGCTCATCAAGAACTATACTCACATCTTCCAGATCCACACCCAGGCTACCTAATGGGCCTGATTCTTTGCCTATTTATTTTGTCACACTTCATATATTGAAATCAACCCTTTGGATTTTCCTTTACTCTACCAATCAGTGCATTATTAGACAAGAGTGGAAGAGAAGAGTAAGAACTTACAGATCAGTCAGTCTAGGTTCAGTGGTGGGGGAAATCATTAGAAATATTCTGTCCCTCAGAATTCTGTCTGCACCTGGAGGGACAAGTTAATCAGGGATAGTCAGCATGAATCTATTAAGGGTGTTTGATGAATTTGATTTTGTTTACAATGATAGCAGTGAGTTTTAATGAGGGTAATGCATTTGGTGTTGGTTTACATGTACTTTAGTAAGGCTTTTGATAAGTCCCTGATGACAGGCTGGTCAAAAAAGTAGGACCCCATGAATTCAAGGCAAAGTAGCGCACTGGATCCAAAATTGACATGTAGGAAGCAGAGGATGATGGTAGAACAATTTCTGTGACTGGAAGTCTGTTTTTAGTGGGGTTCAGCAAGACTCCATGCTGGGGCCCTTGCAGTGTGTTGTATACATTAATGATTTGGACATAAATGTACAGATATGATCAAGAAGTTTGCAGATGTGACAATAATTGGTAAATAGTGAGAAGGATAGCATAAACTGCTGGAGATATCACTGGGCTGGTCAGCTGTGCAGAGCAGTGGGAAATGGAATTCATCCCAGTTGTGTCATCTTTTTTCCATTAGTGGTGAGTCAACTTTTATTCCTGATGAAGGGCTTTTGCCCGAAACGTCGATTTTGCCTGTCCTCGGATGCTGCCTGAATTGCTGTGCTCTTCCAGCACCACTGATCCAGAATCTGGTTTCCAGCACCTGCAGTCATTGTTTTTACCAATAATGAGTGAGCATAGATTTAGGTGAAGTGGTAGAATGCAAGAGGAGAATTTTTCCACCAGAGTGTGATGGGAGTCTGGAATTCTGTAGGGGTAGTTGAGTCTAAAACTTCTGGAACATTTAAGCAGTATATAAATATTTACTTGTGTTGCCATAACCTCCTGGGTTATGGGCCAAAAGCTGGAAAATGGGATGAGTGTAGTTATGTTTTTGACTGATACAGGCATGATGAGCCAAATGATCTCCTTCCATGCTATAATGTCTGGGTCTGTGGCCTCAGACCATTAGTCTGGATTCCACATTCCTAATCCAATGACATTATCACTATGCCACTGCCTCCTCTAATTCATTCTTGGCTCAGTTTATATGCAAGAGTATTGACAAGCTCTCGACCATTAAAGCATCATTAAGCTCAGCATTTTCACTCAATATCAACTGGCCTGGATTTTCTGATAGGGGCTTCTTGAAAGTATTCAGCATCAAGAACTTATGTTTGCTTTTTCATTGATTCAAGGCTGCTGAAGTTAATTGTAATATTTCTCTTGCTGCGCTAGCTAACACATGATTGAAATTGAGACTTTCTGATGGCCTTGTCCATGAATTGCTAACAGTATCAGAAGCTAACTTTGCAAATGCTTTTATTTTAACACTGCCATATTAGATCTTCTGACCATGATCTAAATTTCACCAAGTTGCACATTGAGTGAAAACATTTCTTGCAGTTATGATTTAAGACTTTTCTGTTCTTCTTGATTATATCACATTTCTGAATAATAGTTAAATGACAGTGGTAGTTGTTTGTCAATTGGCTATCTATCCAAATGATTTTCTTCTGTGCTTATAAAGGCAAAAGATATTTGTGTTGTGGACAGGAATGCTCTTCCCTTTTAGGCACTCAGACTAAACATTAGTCACTGATAATTTAAGTGTACCATAATTAGATACAAAACAAAGATATCATATCTTTTTGGTTACTGTGGTATTGTGCCAGAGTTCCAAATTCTTAATTATCATTGAAACCAATAGAAGATTTTCCTTCTCCTTATAATGCACAATAATTCCAAACTTCAGTCCATGCCTTTTCACTGTAAGTTAGTATTATTATAACTTTAACTATATTTGATATATCTGCCCTTTTGTTTACATTGACTGTTGATTCCATTCCACAGGGAAGTGAGGAAAAGACTGGATGAAGAAACAGACGAGGATTCTGTAACTAGTTTGTCCAGCACACACTTGAACAAAAAGTTGGCCATGAAAAATTGCTGTACTACATAATTATGAAGAATGATCATTGAATTGACCTGTTCTGCATTTTTGCATACATCTTATGATCAACACATTGTTTAGTGCCTTAGAAAATACTGAATGGTGGAGATTACAGTGATGAAGAAGTCAAAATATGAAGGATTGAGCAAATTAAAAGACTGGTGAAAGAGCACGATGAAATGAGAAATTTAAATAAAATCCAGTTAGTTGTGTTTGTACTTCACTTATTTCATTTTTCCTCAGTGTTGCCGAAGCGTCAGCCAACAAGATGGCTGTCTGAAACAAAAGTGTATTAGTCTCCTTAATTATTTGTATATAGTGGTCATATTTACATTTCAAATTTAAAGGATGTTTCCGAGAAATAATGCTGCTTTATAATGTTTTATCTCCTGTTACCTCCATAAATGTATTTATTTTTTAAAAAAAACAAGATTAAGGTAAAAGCAGTCTTTACACAGCATCTAGAAATGTAATTAAATTATTTTTATGTGATTGAAGTGGAAGGATATATAGGTATTCTGTAATGTTAGTGAAATATATTAAATGGTGCATTCCATTTTATTATGTATTGTGAATCCAAAGTAGTTTCCTTCTTAAAAGTAGTGGATCAGGCTCCTGTGCATTCCACAGAGAAGATTGTGGCATTTGTTGCCTGTTTTTGATGTCATGATGTCGCTTTTTCTCTTACCTCTCCCTTTCTGCTTTTTATTATATTGTCTGTTTGTGCTTCTCTCCTGTTTAGGTGGAAGTTAGTAAATAGTATGCTGTGGTAAGGAGCCAAAAACTACAGCAAACTGGATTTGGCAGGAGTAGAAAGGAGAGGCTGACAGGCAATGTGACCCATGGCAGCTTCCTTACCATCTCCACTTCCAATCAATTGTTCTTTCTCACCATCATGAACTTGAGTACTTGCAGCATGAACTGCCAAATCAGCTATGATCGTGCCATTGAAAGGAGTAAGTGAGGACTGCAAATGCCAGAGATTAGAGAGCATGGTGCTGGAAAAGCACAGCAGCTCAGGCAGTATCCGAGGAGCAGGAGAATTGACGTTTCGGACATAAGCTCTTCATCAGGAATGAGGCTTGTTGGCTGGGGGTGCTGACAGATAAATGGGAAGGGGGTGTGGGGTAAGGTAGCTGAGAATGCAATAGGTAGATGAAAGGGGAGATGGTGATAGGTCAGAGAGGAGGGTTGAGCGGATGGATGGGACATTCCTAATTTGGACCTATGTGATGGAGGGAAAGCTATTGATGAAGCAGCTGGTGATTGGTGGGCGTAGGCCACAACACTGAAGAACTACTGCAGAGATGTCCTGAGGCAGAGATAGAGTCATAGAGCTGTACAGTGTGGAAACAGACCCTTTTGGTCCAACTCATCCATGTCAACCAGATATCCTAAATTAATCTAGTCCCATTTGCCAGCATTTTGCCCATATCCCCCCAAACCCTTCCTCTTCTTATACCCATCTAGATGAATGTTGTAGTTGTACCAGCCTCCACCACTTCCTCTGGCAGCTTATTCCATACAAGCACCACTCTGTGTGAAAAACAACTGCCCCTTAGGTCCCTTTTAAATCTTTCCTCTATTGCAGTAAACCTGTGCCATCTATTTTTAGACTCTACCCCTCCAACTCCCCCCCCCCCCCCACCTCCTCAGGAAATGACCTTGGCTACACATTTGTGATTGTAGAAACCTCAATCAGGTCACCCCTCAGCCTCCAATGCTCCAGGGAAAATAGCCCAGCCTATTCAGCCTCTCCCTATAGCTCAAACCGTCCAACCCTGGCAACATCCTTATAATTTTTTTTCTGAATTCTTTCAAGTTTTGCATCAAAGTTCCGATAGCAGGGAGACCACATTTGCATGCAGTATATTAAAAGTGGTCTAACCGATGTTCTGTACAGCTGCAACATGATCTCCCAACTCATAAACTCAATGCTCTGCCAAAGAAAGGGAAGCATACCAAACATATTCTTTACTATCCTGTCTACCTGCGACTCCATTTTCAAGGAACTATGAGCCTGCACTCCAATGTTTCTTTGTTCAGCAACATTCCCTAGGACCCTACCATTAAGTGTATAAGTTCTGCCCTGATTTGCCTTTCCAAAATACAGCACCTCACATTTATCTAAATAAGCTCCATATGCCACTCCTTGGCCTGTTGGCCCATCTGACCAAGATCCCGTCACTTGGAGGTAACCTTTCTTGCTGTCACCTGTACCTCCAATTTTTGTGTCACCTACAAACTTATTAACCACCCCTCTACATTCACATTCAAATTATTTACTTAAATGACGAAAAACAGTGGACCCAGCACCAATCCTTGTGGCACACTGCTGGTCACAGGCCTCCAGTCTGAAAAGCAACCCTCCACACCACCCTCTGTCAGCCAGTTTTGAGCCAGTTCTGTATCCAAATGGCTAGTTGTCCCTATATTCCATGAGATCTAACCTTGCCAACCAATATACCTTGGGGAACCTCATCGAATACCTTGCTGAAGTCCATTTCGATTATGTCCACTGCTCTGCCCTCATCAGTCCTCTTTATTACTTTTTCAATAAACTCAATTAAGTTAGACATGATTTCCCATGCATAAAGCCATGTTGACTATCCCTAATCAGTCCTTGCCTTTCCAAATATAAATCCTGTCCGTCAGGATTCCCTCCAACAACTTGCCCACCACCAACGTCTTGATTGTCTTCCAACAGCCACAAACCATCTTGTTTGCCAGGTATGACTAACCAGTGGAGATTGTTTCCCTGAATCCCATTGACTTCAGTTTTGTTAGGACATCATGATTCCAAACTCAGTCAACACTACCTTTAATGTTAAAGGCAGTCAATCTCATCTCTGCTCTGGAGTTAAGCTCTTTTGTCCATGCTTGGATCTGCAATGATGCCAGGAGCTGAGTGGCACTGGTGAAATCTAAGCTGTGCCTCAAGGAACAGGTGATTGCTATTGCTGCTTGCTTGTATTTTGACAACTACTTCTATCACTTGCCTGATGTTTGAGAGTAGACTGATGGTCAGCATAGGAGTAAATCTTTCCAGAGATAAGCTCAGGAGACAGCAGAGCTTGAGGCATGTGGCAAATTTATTCAAGTATTCCACTGGTGTAATACAAGGAGAGGGCAAAGACTTCCCCCGATCTGGTCTTTACGAGAGGGTTTAATTACCCTTTTAATCTGCAGCTCAGATTGGAACAAAAGTCAAAGATACTCTGATTTCAACTTCAATTAAATTGTCTTTTATACAATTTTCTTGTAATGTTAACATGGCGGCACACTTCCTCCTCATGTATACTATTTGTTAATTAATGCTGGATTGTTCAACTAAGATTAGGTTCATTCAATTTGTAATCTTGTTACTATGACCTGAATGGCCCCTTTTAGTATGTGGGAAACCGAACTTTCCATGATTGCTTGTGACCTCTTATCTCTCAACAATGACAGACAAGGAAGGCCCCTTTATAACTAATTTAAACCTTTCTAATATTTTATTGATTAATATATATCTTTCTATAGCACTTCAGAATCTACATCTATAATTATGTTGCTGAATATTAATTAAAAGCTACTTGTAGTAATATAACTAAGTGATTACAAAAAGACTTAAAAGAAATAACTAATTGGAACAAACTGTTCTTATCTTTAGGATAGCAAAGTATGCAGCACATTGTATCTTACTTTCCATGTCTCAAAAACGTTTGCCTAATAAACTTCCAAATGGCAATCATGGTACAGAGTTAAAATAGCAGCTTTGACTTGGCTATCAAATGAAGAATAACACTAAATGTAGCATTTCATCAACAATAAGTGTGCACATTCAAAAGTCAAAAATCACACAACACCAGGGTATAGTCCAACAGGTGTATTTGGAAGCAGTAGCTTTTGGAGCACCTATCCTTCCTTTGAAAGCTAGTGCTTCCAAATAAACCTGTTGGACTATAACCTGGTGTTGTGCGATTTTTAACTTTGTTCACCCCAGTCCAACACCAGCTCCTCCACATCATGTATTCAAAAGTCAGCAGAGAATGGAACATTCTAGTACTTAACAATTGCATTCATTTATGAAATGTTTGTGATTCATATATCAATATTACAGGAGATATTCTTAGATGACAACTTTTATGTAAAACCTCCCCTGTTAACACGTACCAAAAATTGTGGTTATAAGTGGGAAGTGACTTTTAAAAACTCAGATGATCAACTGTTCTATTTATTATTTTTCTATTTTTTAACAAATACTCTGACACTTTGGGAAAAATGTTCAATTAAAGCATTTTTTTCCCTGTGGTTTACCAACTCCGATCAAATGAAAGATTTTTCTTGGGCCACTTGAGAGAATGTACTTGTCAAAGTCAAGTTGTATTTCCACAGATGTGACAACTTAATGACAGAATGGCAACTTCAGAGAATAAAAATGTTTATTAAAAGAAATATTTTATGAATCTACTTCTCATGTTGTAAACAGAAAATATGGCCAACGACATATCATAAATAACCTCGGTTAGGAGGTGATGATCATAACCATTTGAAAGCATAATCAACGCATTACAAGTTCCATCACAGAAATACATTATTATTAATTCATTTTTAATTCCTTTGCTAAGTGTTGTGATATTAATTTTAAAAGCTTTTTTGGACTATTTCATCTGCAGTGAAAAGCAGAAAACATGAGAAAGACATTTTCTTTTATTTCTGGTTATGAAAAGCACATTAACTGAATGATTCAAAGAACTCTCAAGTGCAACAGAATAAAGGTTCCTGTGCTCAAGATAAACATAGGGAATTAAAAAGGTACAGAGGTTGTAGAAAGACAGGTCTTTTAAATTGATTGGAACATAGTATTGTTGGGGAACAAAATGTAACAACAGTTATTTATATAATCGATATAGCAACAAGGGATGAGATGGCTGAAGCATTAGGGGTGGAAATAAATATAAGAACAAAATAATAATTTTATGCAAAGTGAGAATCTTAACTTTTCAGTTTACTTTGTCCCATAGCTCATTAAGATTATTTTCTGGAACTTGACAACTGCACATTAAGAGACAGTATTGGCTTTGTGGGCATGGACTGCAGTGGCTCACCAACACCTTTTCAAGGACAACTAAGCACTGGCAATAAATTCTGGCCAGCGAGCAATACCCATATTCCATGAGTGAATGAAAAAAAAGGATCAATGTCCAGAACCTGGGATACCAAGCTGTTATTCAGAGAGAACCACACTGTGAGCTGTTCCGACCATTTTCTATTATTGATTTTTGTGGAATGTGGGCATTGTTGACTGGCCAGCATTTATTGCCCATCCCTAGTTGCTCTTGAGAAAGTAGTGGTGAGCTGCCTCCTTGAACAGCTGCAGTCCACATACTGTGGGTTGACCCACAGTGCCATTAGGGAGAGAATTCAGGATTTTGACCCAGTAACAGTGAATGAGTAGCGATATATTTCCAAGTCAGGATGGTGAGTAGCTTGGAGGGGAACTTGCTGGTAGTAGTGAGTACGTATCTGCTGCCGTTGTCCTTTTAGATGGACACGATCATTAGTTTTGGAATGTGCTACCCAAGGATCATTAGTGAATTTCTGCAGTGCATCCTGTAGATAGTACACACTACTGCTACTGAATATCGATGCAGGATGCAGTGTCAATCAAGCATGCTGCTTTGTCCGAGACAGTATCAAACTTCTTGAGTGTTGTTGGAGCTGCATCCATCCAGACAAGTGGGGAGTATTCTGTCAAATTCCTGACTTATGCCTTGTAGATGGTGGGCAGACTTTGAATGATCAGGAGGTGAGTTTATCGCTGCAGTATTGCCAGCTTCTGATCTACTTTTGTAGCAACTGTGTTTATGTGATGAGTTCAGTGAGTTTCCCACCAATGGTAAACCCCAGATGTTAATAGTGATGGCAACAACATTGAATGTCAAGGGACAGTGTTTAGGTTATCTCCTATTGGTGATGGTCATTGCTTGCCACTTGCAAAGCATGAATGTTATTTGCCACTTGTCAGCCCAAGCCTGGATACTGTCCAGATCTTGTTGCATTTGAACATGGAGTGCCTGAGTATTTGAGAAATTATGAATGGTGCTGAACATTGTGCAATCTTCGCCGAACATTCCAACTTCTGACCGTATGATGGAGGGAAGATCATTGATAAAGCAGTTGAAGATAATTGGGCCTAGGACACTACCCTGAGGAATTCCTGCAGAGATGTCCTGGTGCTGAGATGACTAACCTCCAACAACCATGACCATCTTCCTATGTATGATTCAGGTATGACTCCAACTAACAGAGAGGTTGCCCCTTGTTTCCCATTGATTGCAGTTTTGCTCGGGTTCTTTGATGCCACACTCGGTTGAATGCAACCTTGATGCCACTCTCGCCTCAGCTCTAGAATTCAGATCTTCTGTCCATTTTTGAACCAAGGCTGTAATGAGGTCAGGAGCTGAGTGGCCCTGGTGGAACCCGAATTGGACATCACTGAACAGGTTATTGCTGAGCAGGTCCTGCTTGATAGCACTATTGATGGCACCTTTCATCGCTTTACTAATGATCTAGAGTAGAGTCATGGCACAGTAATTGGCCAGTTTGGATTTGTCCTGCTATTTATGTATAGGACATAGCTGGGCAATTTTCCACATTGTTGGGTAGATGCCAATGTTGTAACTGTACTGGAAAAGCTTGGTTAGGAGAGCAGCAAGTTCTGGCACACTGGTCTTCAGTACTATTTCCAGAATGTTGTCAGGGCCCATACCCTTTGCAGTATCCAGAGTCTCCACTATTTCTTGATATCACATGGGGTGAGTCAAATTGGCTGTAGTGCTGGGGACCACCGGAGGGGGCTGAGATAGATTACCCACTTGACAATTCTGGCTGAAGATTGCTGTGAATATTTCAGCCTTATCTTTTGCATTGACGTGTTGGGCTCTTCCATCGTTGAGGATGGGAATATTTGTGGAGCTTCCTCCACCACTGAGGAGTTTAATTGCTCACCACCTTTCAAAACTGGTTGTGGCAGGACTGCAGAGCTTAGATGTGATCCATTGGTTGGGGGATCACTTAGCTCTGTCTATCACTTACCGCTTATGCTGTTTGTCATGCAAATGATTCTGTTTGGTAGTTTCACCAGGTTGGTGTCTCTATTTGGGGAATGCCTGGTGCTGCTTCTTGATGGGAATGATTAACTCAGGGACATGCCAGGCTATGAGGTGACAGATTGTGCTGAGGGACAATTCTGCTGCTGTTGATGGCCCATAGCACCTCATGGATGCCCAGTCTTGAGTTGCTTGATCTGTTCTAAGTGATAGCGCCACACAACATGATGGAGGGTATTCTCAATGTAAAGACAGGACTTCGCCTCCACAAGGACTGTACAGTGGTCGCTTTTACCAATATTGTCATGGATAGATGAATTTGCTGCTGGCAGGTTGGTAAAGATGAGGTCAAGTATGATTTTCCCTCTTGTCGGTTCCCTCACCACCTGCTGCAGACTCAGTCTATCAGATATGTTCTTTAGGACCTGACTGGCTTGATCAGTAATGCTACTGCGAGCTACTCTTGGTGGTGGACATTGAAATCCCCCATCCAGACTACATTTTGTTCCCTTGCCAATGGAGGAGTACTGATTTATTAGCCAAGGGAGGAGGTTATATGGTAATTAGTAGGATGTTTCCTTGTCCATGTTTAACCCAAAGCCACAAGACTTTGTGGGGCTGGAGTAAATATGAGGACTCCCAGACTAATTTCCTCCCAATTGTATACCCTTGTGCCTCCACCTCTGCTAGGTCTATCCTGCTGGTGGGACAGGACATATTCAGAGATGGTGATAGTGGTGTCTGGGACATCGCCTGTTAGGTACGATTCTGTATGTATGACTATACACGTAGCCCCATGCTACATGCCGCTTCTCTGAACTCTTTAAAATTGTTCTTTTCTTTTCAAAAAAGGTCTTTTTGGAAGGCTACCACTGATTCTGCTTTCACTACAGTTTCTGAAATGACAGATAGACCTTTGGTCTTCAGTTTACTTTATCAGAGCAAAATGAAAATTGTATTTTAAAAATATGGCCAATATCACAAATATTTGGCTGTGTTAAATATGCCTGAGAATTATTAAAGTAATACACTTAAATTTAAAATGCATGTTGTGACAATACTATGGATTTAAGAGATGCATTTTGTCCTTTTTTTAATGAAGAGTGGTTAAGACAGAGGTGTCAAGCAGCCTGTTTCAAGCCAATAAAGTAAACAGCTTCTGCAACCTTAGGGCTTTTTAAAAAGTTGGAACAATGGACGCAGCATGAAGGTGTAGGTCAAGCTCACACAGAAACACAATTTTTAGTTTCATTTTCAATAGCTTTTGATGTTTGCATCTCTCCCTGCTACAGTAAAACACTTGAGTTCTCTCTGTCAAAGTTTTCTCCTGATGTTTTTTCCTCCTGGTCTGGAGAATTACATGTGAGACAATCTACTGAATTTGCCTTTGCCAAGGGTGTGTTTATCATATGTTACTGTATTGGAACAGTTGGTATTTAGTAGTTTATTAATCTATTATTGTGTACTTCAAGCCTGGTAGTTTGACCAATTGAATTGCATCCACAACACAATGCTTTACACTTGTCTTAAAGGTGGGGTCTAGGCTACCCAGTTTGGGTTTAGGATTATTGGACTCAAAGACATTGCGTATGGTTGGTTTACATAGGGTTGGCCTTGTGTAGTAATGCGGGTGGAAGAAGTCACTTTGGGAGGTTTACAGAGAGTGAGCAAGGCAAAGCTTTTGGCACTGGCAGACAAGCTGGAGCTGGGGTTGCCTTTGTGCAAAAAGGGGAAGTAATTGCAGTATTAGCTCGACATTCATGATTTCCAAAAAAGATATTGGAATCTTTGGAAATGGCTAAAATTCAATTGTAAACGAAGCAGCTTGAATTAGAGGCAAAAAGAAAGAAAGAAAGAGAAAAGGAAATGAAACAGTTTGAATTATGTTTGAAGATCAAAGAAACTCAGAAAGATAGAATAGCACTAGCAGAGGAAAAAGAGAAGAAAAGGAAGGCCCTAGCAGAGGAAGGGGAGATGGAGAGAGGTTTTGAACTTCGGAGGTTGAAATTGAAAACGCAAAGTTGACTTAAAAAAGCGGAGGTACGGGTGAAAAATAGGAATAATGATGAGCAATCCCATCCTAGCCACAGGCCCAGTGAGGATCGGTTTAAATATGTCCCAGCATTACCTAAGTTTGACAAGAAAGATGTAAAAGCCTTCTTCATTTCATTTGAGAAGATGGCTAAACTAATGAAATGGCCAAAGACCATGTGGGTAGTTTTGATCCAAACAAATTTGGTAGGTAGAGCTACTGAGGTATTTTCGTCTCTATCAGAGGATATATCTGGGGAGTATGAAGAAGTGAAAAAAAGGCATCTTAAGTACATATGAGCTAGTACCAGAAACCTACAGATGTTTTAGGAATCTTAGAAAGGGAACCTGGTCAAATGTACATTGAGTATGAAAAGATCAAACAAAGTAATTCTGATTGGTGGATAAGGGCATTGGAAATAGATCAAACACATGATGCTCTTAGATTATTATTTTGGACGAGTTCAAAAATTCCCTTCCTGATGTTGTGAGAACTCATGGGAATAGCAAAGAGTTAAGACTGCATGATTAGCAGATGATTATGAGTTGGTTCATAAATCAAAGTTTGGCTTCCGACATCAATTTCAATCAATGGCGATAGAAATTGGGGAAAGGAGAAATCCTCAGGTGGTAAGGGAAAAGGAGATTTCATTGAGGGTAGTAAAGATAGTTTACCACAGAGTAAAAAGGAAACCCATAAGAGGGAAAGAGAAATAAAAAAAGCTCAGTTGTTTTCATTGCAATAAATTAAGCCACATGAAATTGCATTGTTGGTATTTAGAAAAAGCCCTGGGAAGACAGATGTGGGAAAACAATATAAGTCAGTGAGTCCTGTTGAACTGGTAAAGGAAAGCATAATGGAAGCTAAAAAGCAGCAAAAAAATGTACAACCTGATCAGGGGTTGTTGAGAAGAAAGTTCCAGATCTCTTTAAAGAATTTACTTACGTGGGTAAGGTTTTCTTATGTATGTCAGGAGGAGCAGATAAAGAAATTAAAATTTTAAGAGATACAGAAGCAAATCAATGTTTGATGATGAAAGATGATGAGAAATGCAATTCCGGAGTATTGCCAGAAAAGGTGGTAACATATAGAATTCATGGTGAAAAGAGCAGTGTTCCATTACATAAAGTGAGATTGGTCAGTCCAGTGAAGAGTGGTGAAGTGGTGGTAGGAATAACAGGTAAATTCTCAGTTCCAGAAGTACAGTTTATCCTTGGGAATTATGTAATTAGATCACAGGTAGAAGTGATGCCTACTGTGGTTGAAAAACCAGTGGAAAATCAGACCACTGATGTGTTACAGCAAGTATATCCTGGGATTTTTCCTGACTGTGTGGTAACAAGGTCACAAAGCTACAAGTTGAAACAGGAGAAATCAAGGAGTAAGAGTAGGGAAGTTGAATTTCAATTAACAGAAACTATGTTTGATAAAATAGTTGGAAAAAAGCAAGAACAGGTGGGGAGCAAAGTGGATATTTTTAGTTCAGAGAAATTAGCTGAATTACAACTGAAAGATGAAAAACTAAAGCAGTGTACCAAAAAGCATATACAGAAAAAGAGTCTGAGTGTATCCCATAATATTGCTATCTTAAAAATGAAGTCTTGATGAGGAAATGGAGACCACCACATATTCAGGTGGATAAAAAGTGGGCAGAAGTTCGTAAAGTTGTATCACCAATGGGTTATAAAAAGGTGTTGTGAGTAGCACATGAATTACCAATAGGAGGTTATTTCCAAATAAGGAAAACTCAAGCCAAAATACAAAAATCATTTTTTTTGGCCTGGACTACATAAGGATATGGTTGACTTTTGCTGGACGTATCATATGTGTCAGGTAATTGGAAAACCTCAGGCAGTGATACAACCAGCACCTTTAATAACCATTCACACATTTGAGGAAACTTTTATAAAAGTCTTAATAGATTGTGTGGGACCCCTACTTAAAATAAAAAGTGGGAATCAGTATTTATTGAGCATAATGCATGTATCTACTAGGCTTTTGGAGGCAATTCCATTTTGCAATGTTGTGGTGAAAAGGATTGCGAAGAGTTACTCAATATTTTTTACTAGGTAAGGACTACCCACACATCAAGGGTCAAATTGTACATCAAAGGTATTCATGGATAGCTTAGGAATAAAACAGTTCAAATCCACTGTGCACCATCCAGAATCATGGAGCATTAGAATTGTGGCATCAAACTATGAAGACCATGTTGAGGGCTTAGAGTCAAGACTATTCAGAGGATTGGGATAAAGGAATTCTATTTGTACTTCTTGCACTTAGGGTGTGCTTAATTAATCTACTGAATTTAGTACATTTTAATTAGTTTTTGGTATGAGGTAAGAGTACCACTGAAATTAATTAAGGAGAACGTGGTGATTCAGAGTTCAGAAACCATAGCATGGTGGCACAGTGGTTAGCACTGCTGCCTCACAGCGCCAGAGACCCGGGTTCAATTCCCGCCTCAGGCAACTGTCTGTGTGGAGTTTGCACATTCTCCCTATGTCTGCGTGGGTTTCCTCCAAGTGCTCTGGTTTCCTCCCATGGTCCAAAAATGTGCAGGTTAGGTGAATTGGCCATGTTAAATTGCCCGTAGTGTTAGGCGAAGGGGTAGGTGTAGGGGAATGGGTCTGGGTGGGTTGTTCTTCGGAGGGTCAGTGTGGGCTTGTTGGGCCGAAGGGCCTGTTTCCACACTGTAAGTAATCTAATCACATATCTGGACTATGTGTCAATCTTTCGATAAAGATTAAACAGAGTGGGCGAGTTGGCTAGGCAGCAACATCCTTATAAAGGATGACTCAGGTTCAAAAAGAGATTGAACACATACTCACAGACAATATAATCGCCATTAGTTGTAGCGAATAGAGGTCACCTTTAGTAAAACTGGAAGGTGCACAATAATAATTAACTCTGTTGCAATGTCAATGCAGTTACAAAATCCGATACATTTCCTATTTCACGCTTGGAAGACTGTATTGAGAAGGTGGGACAAGCAACTTTATCTGTAAATTGGACTTACATAGAGCATACTGGCCGGTACCTTTATCCAAAAGAATGAAGGAAACTTTGGCTTTCATGACAATGAATGGGCTATACCATTTTAAAGTCACGTGGTATGGAAAATGCACCAACCACATTTCAAAGACAAACCGATAAGGTCCTTTTGGGATTACTCAATTGTATGGATACATCTGGTGATTTTCAGTCATGAGTAGAAGAAATATTTGGAGCAATTAGCAGAATAATTGGATTCAGGATGAACCTGGTGATGAACCTGGCTAAGAGTGAGTTCGAAAAAGTCCAAGTCATGTTCCTGGGTCACGTTATTGGACATGGACAGATGGCCCCACAAGATGTGAAAACAAAGGTTATTGGGGAGTCCCCAATACCATTGATGAAGGGGGGAGTGCTATGATTTCTGGGACTGAATGGGTTTTAGCAGAAATTCATAACGAATTTTAACAGTGTAGTTGCTCCACTGACTGACCTGTTGAAAAAATGCAGAAAATTTCAATAGATGAAAGAAAGTCAGAAGGCATTTGGCAACCTGAAAGTTGGGTTGAACACTGCCCCAGTGTCAGCTACTCCTAACTATGCAAAGCCATTCAAGATGGCTATTGATGTGAGTGATGTGGGTGTCGGTGCTATACTCTTGCAAGATGATGACAAGAAGATAAAAAGACATATTGGGTATTTTTCTAGAAAGTTGAATATCCATCAACAGAAATATTCCATGATTAAGAAGGATATTTTGAGCTTGGTGTTGACGTTGCAACATTTCAACATTTATATTGCTAGTAATGTGCCTGAGACGTTTGTGTATACTGATCACAACCCAGTAAAGTTTTTGGAGAAATTTAAGAATAAAAATTCCAGACTGTTTAGATGAAGCTTATTATTGCAGCCATTCAATTTGAAAATTATACACGTGGCAGGATGAGAAAATCTAATTGCTGACATATTGTAAAGATGGGGGTGTTTGGTGGAAGGAAGAAATGGATTGAAATGGACTGTGGTACTGAATGTTTGTAATGTACTGTATATGTGTTGTAGTGTACTATTAATGTAAGACTAAAGGTTTTGAAAATTGAAGCAATCTTTGTATTTTGATGTTTATTTTTTTTAAAGGGGATAAGTCTGATGGTACTATGGCTTTAAAAAGCATATTTTGCCCTGGTTTATTTTATGAAGAGAGGTTGAGGCAGATGTGCTGAGTGGCCTGTTCCAAGCCAATAAAGTAAACAGCTTGTGAGGCCTTGAGTTTTGTTTTAAATTTGGAACAATAGAAACAACATGAAGGTGTGGGGTCAAGCTCCCACAGAGCCAGGATTTTTATTTAATTTTCAGCTGCTGTTGGGATTTGAAAGTTGCCCGGAATCTCTCACTGTTAGAGCAAAACACTTGAATTCTCTCTCAAAGTTTTCTTTTGATGTTTATTCATCATGGACTGGAGAATTGCATGTGAGACCATCCATTTCACTAAATTTGCCTTTGCTAAGAATGTGTTAATGGGACAGAAGAGAGTGTGGTTAATTGAATGGTTTTTGCCAGGAGCTAGCATAATCACAATTGATTAAGTGGTCTCCTGCAATATCATTTTATGTCACTAAACTCAAAACTTTCAGAATGAGACAATGGGGATAAATAGACATAAACACAGGATAAACAGGGAAAATATAAGAAATTGTTATCACAAGTGGTGACTCTCTATCTTGAGACAAAGTAGAACTGATAATATTGCCATACATATGTGAAGTGTATGCCTAAATCAATGTAAATGTCTTTTGCGTGAAGGCTTTGGGATCCTGGAGCAACTATATAATGATGTCATGGAGATGCTCCAAACTGGGCATAAATGGCATGATGTGCGGTGGAGTTATGTCAGGAAAGATTGGAACAGAGAAAATTGAGAGACAAGAAAGTTCAGATAATGTAAAAAGAGACAAATACATGTAGGAAGTATGTGGAACAGATCAACTAGAATGAAGTAATGAAATGAGTTAAAAACTATTCTTTCAGAAGTATAAAAGAAAGATTAGAGCCTGGTATATCTCTGATTAACAAGTATCATTGTATTTGCTCTTAATATGTACATTATAGAAGACTAAGCATGAAGACAGTTCTAGAGCTTATCTTCTTCTCAACCAATTTGTCTTGAACCCAAACCCATGGATTTGTGCCTAAAACCACATGAGAAAAGGTCACCTACTAACAGTCAACCTTGGGATCATAACAATTGTATGTTGGATTCTATCCATCAGTTCTTTCAGTTATTAAAAATTGCACCAATACTTAGGATTGACAAACTCCATCTCTACAACCTCAGGAGAAGCTAATTAAAGGATAGTGTCCTCAAAGTATATGAAATATTCAAATGATTAAATAACTGATATGTAACTTTAAGGCAGAGAAGTGGGATAATAATTATAAACCAGTACAAAATACATTTCAAGAGCTATCAAAGTCTCTTCACACGAAACATAATAAAGGTCTTGAAATAAATGTTGGAAATACTCCACATGTCTGACAGAGCCTGAGCAGAGAGAAGCAGCATTAATGGGGAGAATTTTAACCTCAGTCAATGAGAAAGTGTGCAAAGGGGTGTAAACTTAAAAGAATTGAAACTGTCAGCTTGTTGGTGATGCTAATGGGAGGTCGCTAGCATCTACCTTTGGTAGATGGTGGCAGTGGAGAGGTGGCGTCAGGGCTCCTGTGCCCAGTGCTTGTCCAGTCCATCTGCTTTTCTTTGTTTCCTTTTTTCCTCATTTTTTTTGGCAGAGGATGTAGGAAGGCAGCTTCATTGGGGTTCAGTACATCGCAATGGTTGGTGAGCCTGAAGATGGACTCTGATCGAGTAGGTGGCTGGTAGAAGGGTAGGCATGGGGACCTGTATTGGCTGCTACATCCGCAGAGGTGACTTTGGCTTCAATGGAGGAGGGATGTTTTGGAAGCTGCTATGGCGGTGATGGTGGTTCCTCATGGCTATTGCGGCCACACCCAGTGGTGGTCTGCTTCAGTGTCTTTGGCGGCACAGCCCAGGATTCCACTGGATGGGTCCATGGTAGCTTCAGCGATGAGGTGGTTTCGGCCTGAAATTCCCTTGAGCAGTTTTTGCAATGTCTTCCTTCCTAGGATCGGTGACAAGATTGTTCCCTGTGGTGGCTTCTGTGGAATCCTGGGATTCCAGTGGCCCTCTGTGGTGGTCTTGCAGTGGTACTGTGTTTTCCAAAATTCAGTAGCTATGAATTGAACTACGATGGGTTTTGTCTTAATTTTTAAAGGTTTTTCTTATCTATGCCTTCTGTTATTGATGTAGGTGCCTTGGATTGGTGACTTAAACACTTTCCACTGTATGTTTTTGTAAAATAAACAAATGACAATAAACAACTATTCCATTCTATTGTACCTTTAATCTTCACATGATCCGCAGTGTGTGAGAACTCCCAAATGGACCGTCAGATTAGCAATTTAGATACTGCCCACTATCTGATTTTCTTATTGTAAATTCACACATTCATGTTGTGCATGGGTTTCCTGGAATATGCCAAAAATACGAAACTGCTGAAGTATGTTTCAAGAGTCTACCAGAAGTTATTAAGCTGGAGAGGGTTCAGAAGAGCTTTACCAGGATGTTTTTGGGTACGAAAGGTTTGAGTTATAAAGAAAGGCTGAATAGCCTTGGACTTTTTTCACTGGAGTGTAGGTGTTGAGAGGTGACCTAAGGGAAATTTATAAAATAATGGAGAAGATAGATAGAGTTAATAGTATTTGTGTTTTCCCTTGGATGGGGGATTTCAGGACTAGGGGGCACAATTTTAAGGTGTGGGGAGATAGATTTACAAAATATATGAGGAGTAGATTTTAACACAGAAGGTAGTTCGCCTGTGGAATGAACTTCCTGATGGATTGTTGGATGTGGGTACAATTACAACTTATAAAAGACATTTGGATCAGTATATGAACAGGAAATGTTTGAAGGGATATGGGCCAGGAACAGGCAGGTGGGGCTAGTTTAGTTTGGGATTATATTCGGTATGGGCTGGTTGGACTGAGGGGTCTGTTTTCATGCTGTATCATTCTTTGATTCTCTGAAAGTCTTGAAATAGAGCAGACAAGGTCATTTGTATGCCAACTGGCTCTGTGATACATAATTCTGTCACCAGGGAAATGGGAGACCAATTTCTTTCCATCTTTAATGGTCAGATCTGCTGAGATTTGATTTATCCCCAGCGCCTGGTGTAAGTGAAGATGACTAGAGAGGAAGTAAAGAATTGAATAGGAGAAATGGAATGTTGACAGGATGGAACCACTCCAGTTGTCAGAGCGTCACTGTGAGAGATGGGTGTAGCATTGCATTAAGATGAGACTGAGTGTCACTGATGGAAAACCAGTTAGGGATGTGATGAGGTAGCTATATGAGGTAGTAGGCATCATGACATGCAGGTGAATACTTGGGAAAGCAGAATGAGAGTAGTTGAGTTTCCAGGATCATTAAGATATAGTTAAACGTGCCAAGCCACTCACCTTTCTTGCCCTTATCAGGTCGTTGATCCTCCTGCTATGCTGTATCTAGGAGTGTGGGACCAGGTACCTCCTCCTCTATCTCATTCAAACAACTTGCTTTTTTTCCTCTCATCCACAGCAAACACTTTCCCTGCAAACCCTTAGAGACCACAGTATCATGACAAGAGATGCAAAACTGATGTGCGTGCTCCCTTGCCTTGTTGTATCCTCATTCATGTAGATTCTGTCTCTGCCTGAAGATCTCCATCATGCCTTGGGTCGGTCTAGTTGAGCTGAAACAACCTACTGCAGATCATCATCATAACTGCTCCCTCTCATTGGGCAGAAACTGGAAGTCAGTTGCAAATCCACTGACCACATCAAACAGCCAATGCTAAACCTGCCACTGAACCATTTGAGTTCCCAACCTGCTAATGGTGTTGTGGAGAAAATATAGAGAATCACCAGGAGACACAGAGAGTTCTTCAAGGAGTAGGTCTTTTATTTGCAAACAAAAAAACTGTGACACTGAGAAAGCAGATTCTCGAATGCCCATGAACCTCAGGGTCCGTGGATTTTTATATTTTTTTTAATCATGTTTCTGTCAGCTTATCAGCATGTCCAACTATATTAATCAAAGTACCTCACTCTAGTTATACAATAAATCAGTGATGTTAGTTCCCATTATCTCTTTAGTTGTACATTCTACTTAATGTTATTCTAATATCACAGTTAGATATTTATTACTAACTGTTCTACAGTGATCTTTCCATTCCAGACTAACCTGTCATGATTTTTTATTTAGCTATTCCATCTGTTACAATAGTCTCCTGTCTCAAGCTGACTCTACTAACTATTAATTAGATATTTTAATATCATGTCCCAAATATTTATTGTCCCAATCCTGTCATAATAACACTTAACAGGGAAACTTGCTTTATTACTTGTGTTATCTCATCTCGCCATAGTGACCTTTCAGCCTTAACCTTACTCTATTAATTGGTGTAAGAATGTTCCACTATGGTCATCCCATCCTGCCTTCCACAGAACACAGATTCTAGTGGTCTTCATGCTTTAACCCTTCCCATGCTTTCATGTTCTTTATTTTCCATAATGGGGCTTAGTTAGTTCAGTTGGCTGGATGGCTGGTTTGCTGTGCAAAGTGACGCTAACAACATGAGCTCAATTCCTGTACTGACTGAAGTCACCATGGAAGTCCCACTTTCTGAACCGTGCCTCTTGCCTGAGGTGTGGTGACCCTCAGGTTCATATTCTGGGATTGTGACAATCTTTACCTGTGTTCTCTACTGTGAGCATGTCAGTAAGGTTAAAATTCAACCGAATATTTCATGTCAATGATTTCAGCAGACCTGGAAAGGTTAGAAATGTCATGTGTTTTCAACAATTGAGGTTGATATAGAAGAGAAATTAAGAATAAAAGAGAAAGTCTGTGGTAGGATACAAGGTCAGAAAGTGTGGTGCTGGAAAAGCACAGCAGGTCAGGCAGCATCCGAGGGGCAGGAGAATCGACATTTCGAGCATAAGCCCTTCATCAGCTTCTGTTTCTTTTCTTGTCCAATTACCATCTCTATTTTTGTTTTACATCTTTCTGACCTTGTAGGAGAAAGTGAGGTCTGCAGATGCTGGAGATCAGAGTCAAGAGTATGATTCTGGAAAAGCACAGCAGCCCTGATGAAGGGGTTATGCTCGAAAAGTCGATTCTCCTGCTCCTCGGATGCTGCCTGACCTGCTGTGCTTTTCCAGAATCATACTCTTGACTCTAATCTCCAGCATCTGCAGTCCTCACTTTCTCCTACAAGGTCAGAAAGATGTAAAACAAAAATAGAGATGGTAATTGGACAAGAAAAGAAACAAAAGCTGACACCAGATAAAATGCAAATGGAAAAAAAAAGTATCATCAGAAACTGGGATGGCAGGACTCACCAGGAGGAGAGATTGGATCAATTAGGACCAAATTGACTCGAGTTTAGAAGTATGAGTGGGCATCTTATAGAAACCTACAAAATTCTAACAAGACGAGACAAGGTAAATACAGGAAGAATGATCCCAATATTTGAGGAATCCAGAACTAGAGAGCCACAGTCTAAGGATACAGGGTTTGACATTAAGGACGGAGATGAGGGGAATTTTTTTCACTCAGGAGTGGTGAGGCTATAGAGTTTTCCTCCACAGAAAGTGGTTGAGGCCAAAACATTGAATATTTTCAAGAAGGAGTTAAATATAGTTCTAAAGGTTAGAGGGATCAAACGGTACAGGGCGAACCTGAGAACAGAGTACTGAGTTGGAGGATCAGAGGAGGCGACAGCCTCGTAGATTTATCACTGGACTGTTAGTCCAGAGATTCAGGTAAAGGTCTGGGGACTTGGCTTTGAATCCGACCATGGCAGATGATGGGATTTGAATTCAATACAAATCTGGAATTAAGAATCTCACAATCATCATGCATGCGTTGTCTATTATTGGACAAACCCATCTGGTTCACTAATGCCCTTTAAGGAAGTAAACTGCCATCCATACCTGGTTTGACCCACATGTGACTCCGGACTCACAGCCATTTGGTTGACTCTTAACAATAAGGGATGGGCAATAAACGTTGGCCAGGGATGCCCTCATTCCATGAAAGAGTAATAAAACATTTTTAAATGTCATGATCTTATCAAATACAAGAGCAAGCTTGAAGAGCCAAATCGTCTCCACCAGCTCCTGTTTTCAATATTTCTAAGTTCCTAAACCAGAAAATTGGGAGGCATATGATATGAAATTGTTCAGTACAATGTTGAGTACAGAGATCTGTAAAGATTTTAAGTAAAAAATGAAGTGATATTCCTCATGCTTACATTGAGTTTCAACAAAACAATTGGGGAGATTGAAGACAGAGCAGGAGAAGAATAGAGAATTAAAATGACACAGGCAAATTTAGGAGTGCACTTACAAATGCAATGGAGGTGTTCCATAAAGCAATCATTCCAACTTTATTTGCTCTCCCCAGTGCAGAAGTGATTATATCATGAGCAGTGAATATGATAATTTCTGCTGTAACATGGTAGTTCCGGTCTCATGCAATGCCGTGTTATAAGAAATTCATGTAGTAGCAACACCATTTAAACTTAAAGGGGCCAGCATCATATTATAACCAGTACACACTTTAAAACTTTGTGCTTTAGAAACAATTCGTCAATCATGTTATAGCAAATTCACATTAATGAAATACTCATTATGGCACGATGACCTGTGCTGTGCAATTGAAATAAGCACAAGAAAATCATGGTTTCACTGAAGGGAGTGTTTGGGGCAGTGGACTGTGAGAGTGTAGAAGGTTAGAGAGCAAGCTGTTGTATCTTATACATTTGCATGGGAAGGCATTGTGGGCGGGTGGGAGCATGTTGGGATGATCAACATGCCCTACTTCCTTAAGGGGACTCTTGTAGTGCAGAGGTAATGTCTTTGCCTTTGAGCTTGGAGACTCAGTTTCAATTTCTACCTGACTACGTTGATTTTGAAAAAAGTGCCTGACTTCCTTGAAGTTCTGTAATCCATTTTCATGGTTCATGCAGTTCCTGTTCTGTTGGGTATTTTAATTCTAAATGAAGCTTGAGAAATACATGAGCTGCAACTATAGGGTTGCAACAATAGTTTAAACACCATGAATTTTGACAGCCTTTCCAACTACAGAAGTACACGCTGAAATCTGTTTTAATTTTATCCTTGAGGTCGTGGGCTAGGGTCATAACAGTGATCAGACAGTCAATAGTGTATTTCTTTGTGCAATTTGCCTTCAATAGGAGATAGTCTAACTACTTTTTGATTGAAGATCAGGAACATTAGCTGATCGCTCGTCCAATGCATATAGAAATTTATGGAATAGGAGCAGAAGTAAATTATTCAGCCCCATTAAGATCAGATATGTTTATGTCTCTAATTTAACATGCTCATCTGCCTCTGATAATCTTTAATTCCTCTGTCTTAACAATTTTCTATCCACCTCTACATTTAAAATATTCAGTGACCTGCCCTCCATTGCTATCTGAGGCAGAGTTTTGAAGTCACAAAACCCACTGAGAGAAAAATTTAAAAATCCATAAGACTGAAGCAGGCCAATTGGTCCATTGTGATTCTGTTCATACAATCTCAATATTAATCTGTAACGCTGACACAATCTCAATATTAATCTGTAACGCTGACACAATCTAGATATTAATCTGTAACGCTGACACAATCATAATAGAAGCAGAAACACGTAATTGCTCTTTGAATTGTGATACTAGGAAGAATGTAAAAGGGGTCTGAGTGATTTGGGCTACATTGAGATAAGGGGCAGAATCAGACAGGAAGTGTAGTGAGGCCCATCCCAACATCGGGATCAACTCATGCTGTTTTTTACACTTTTCACAAACAGCATGGTGAGATTCTAGGCAGCGGTGTGTTGCCAATTCAGAGATTATTGCTTGTTAAACATCTTGTTAATGACTCAACGTGAGAGTGCTCAACATGGAAATTAGAGCAGATACCTGAAGAAATCAGCTCGCCACTTACTCCAATGACCTCCATGTTGGATGACAAGCACCAACGTCTCAGGCCATGTGGCCATTGATTGTGGCATTCAACGTGTTCTAACCTCTAAGAAACCTCATGGCATATCTCCAATTCACTTGTAGGATGCTTCTACACTTCAGTGCTGCATGTTGAGCTGCACATGTAGCTATCATTGCAATACTGCAGACACTGTGCGTTCTGGGACACATACACGGCTCATGAACTAGACTAGGTTACATCCCCAGATTCTTCACCTTCCCATCATAGCAGTCATTTGCCCTGACCCTACCTGAATGCTCACAGCATTCCTGCATTGCCTTGCCTTTTTGCACTTTACTCCTCAAACACGCTATACTTCTGACATCCTTTGTTGTTGAGCGCAGACACTTAAGGAAGGAAGTTTGTCACAGATGTTGTGGGGTCAGTCAATCCAGTCAAGGAGGATAGCCTTGCTGAGGGAGTCCCAACACAGTAAATCAAGGGCATTCCCCAATTTTAATTACTCAGGCTGTTCAGAGACAGAATGATCTCCACATAAGAAGTAAGGAGCTGAACATCAGAGAGTCAGGCAGCCCATCACCCATTTTGAGCCTTTCTAAGCTACTGGTGGCTATTCTCCTTCAGGAATAAGAGTGAGACAAATATTAAGGGAGAAAAAGTGAGTTGGCGCAGTTGTTACTTCAAGTGAATGAGTGGACAGCACTGAAGACATGCAGTGTTAATGCTGTTAGGGTTTGGGATGGGTGAGAGAAAGTGACGGATGATGCAGTGGGCAATAATGAGAATGTTAGAGCATGAGCCTTAGTGGGAGGTGGGTACCATAGCAGAGATAGAGTGAGAGTGAGAAGGTAGTAACGTTTACTTCCTCTGTCTGCCACGTTCAGGGAAAATGTCAGGAACGATGCAGGCAGCTCTGGACTGTCAATGTTTGAGTGCACAACGGGCTTTTAAAGATGGCGCAGGTCCAAGGAATGTTGGTGAATTTTGTGATATCCATTGAGTGGTGAGTTGTTCTGGGAATGGCACATGGTAAGATGAATTCAGAATTGGATGTGAGAGATGCCACAGGAGTAAGGTAGCTAATGAGCCATTTGGTATGGCACGGTGAAATTAAGTGATTGGCTTTATGATGAAAAGAATCTCCATAGAACCCAACTCCATTTTGACTTAGCCAAAAAAAGATGATTCACCCTACTAATTCTCAGGTCTCTTATTATGCAAGTACTTAGCTAACCCATTTAAGTCATGCTACTTGTACATGCTAAGATTTGTTTTCCCAGCTTAAATCCATTTCCCACGGCTGATCCACCTAACCTGCACATCTTTGGACTGTGGGAGGAAACCACAGCACCTGGAGGAAACCCACACAGACACAGGGAGAATATGCAAACTCCACACAGTCAGCCACCAGAGGCAGAAATCAAATCTGGTCCCTGGTGTTGTGAAGCAGCAATGCTAATCACTGGGCCAATTTACCAGCCCTAACTTTCTGCAATGTGTTTAATTAGAGCCTTAGAGTTATAAACCATAACAGACCCTCTGGTCCAACCAGTCCGTGCCAAACATAATCCCAAACTAAACTAATCCCACCTGCCTGGGCTTGGCCCATATCCCTCCAAACAGTTCTAATTCATTTACTTATCTAATTGTCTTTCTGCATTTACCACTTCCTCTGGCAGTTCATTCCACACGTGAATTACACAGTGTAAAAAAAATTGCCCCTCATGACTTTTTAAAATCTTTCTCCTTCACCTTAAAAAATGCCCCTTAGTCTTGAAATGCCCCACCCTAGGGAAAAGACAACTGCCGTTATCTATGATTTTATAAATCTCGAGAAGGTCCCCCTTCAACCTCCTATGCTCCAGTGATAAAACATCCCAGTCTATCTAGCCTTTTTATCACTCAAACCCTCCATTGCCAACAACATTCTGGTAAATCTCATCTGAACCCTCTGCTGCTTAATAATATCCTTCCTATAACAGGGAGACCAGAATTGGACGCAGTAGTCCAGAAGAGGCCTCACCACCATCTTGTACTACCTCAAAATAATGTCCCAACTCCAATACTTAAAGGTTTGAGCAATGAGCGTGCTAAATGCATTCTTAACCACTCTATCTATATGTGATGCAAACTTCAAAGAATTATGTACCTGGACTCCTAGGTACAACATTAGCCAAGGCCTTACTTTTAATTGTATAAGTTTTGCCTTTGTTTGTTTTATCAAAATGCAATACCTCACATCCAAATTAAACTCTCTTTCTACTCTTCAGCCCATTGACTCAATTAGTCAAGATCTCTTTGTAATCTTAGATAAACTTCTTCACCGTCCACTATACCACCAATTTTGTGTCATCCACAAACTTACTAACCATGCCTTCTATATTCTCATCTAAACCATTTATATAAATGATAAACAAAAGTGGACACAGCACTGATCCCTGTGGAACATCGCTGGTCACAGGTCTCCAGTCTGAAAAAACAACCCTCTATCAATTGGCAAGCTCACCCTGAATCCCATGTGATCTAATTTTGTTAATTCGTCTACCATTAGAAGGCTTCACTCAAGTCCATAGAAACAATGTCTACCACTCTGCCCTCCTCAGTCTTCTTGGTTGCTTTTTCAAGAAAGTCAATTAAGTTTGTGAGACATGATTTCCTTTGCAAAAAACCATGATGACTATCCCTAATCATTCCTTACCTCTCCAATTGCACATATAACCTATCTTTCAGAATCACTTCCAAAAACCTACCCACCACTGAAGTCAGACTCTCAGGTCTATAGTTCCTGAGCATTACCTTACATCCTTTCTTAAACAAAGAATTTGTTCAATTGAAACTAATTTAAATTGAATTTAATGGACAATTAATGTGCAAGTACAGCAATGTCTTGGAACTTCTGAGTTTGAGGGTAAGGTTTACAGTTGAGCAGTAGAAATTCTTTGCAACTTCCAGTGATATGCAATTTATGCCATTTTTTTTTCTGAAGGATTCCTATGTTAATAACAGAAAGTGCCATTAAACTCATCATTATTTTGGCAGCCACATATGGGCTTTTGAGTTTTATATTTTTCACTTATTGCAATAATACTTTTTGGCTTATGTCAACCAAGGATATTCCAGAAAGAATGGTCCATTCAAGTTTTTGCCCTTGATAAAAGTGATAAAGCTTTTTCCCTGCTTACCACAAAGATAAGTAATAGAATTCACCACAAATTACTACTCCCATGAGTTATTGTAGTCAATTAATGGGCTGCGAAAATACAGCTGCATATTTGATGTCAGAAGCAGATGGTGGGAGGTGCAATATGACAGGAATTGATGCATTCATGGATTACTGGTTTTTTTCCATCGTAATGTTTAATTGGTTAAATGTAGATGTCTCTGAAATATGATAGCAAATAGTCAAATGCTGTACACATAGAAATCATTTAGCTTTCATGTATGTATTAAGAATTACTGCAAAGAGAAATTTAGGCAATCCATGTCTGATTGTTAATATTAGCTCTCTTTAGTGTGTTTTATAAATATAGGAACAGAAGGAGGCCACTCAGCCATTTTTCTCAATAATAGCTTTGTAGATATGTACCTTAATCTCATTTTACTTTTGTTTGCTCTATAAGATTTATCTAGTGAAACATCTGTTGTAGTCTGACATGAAAATTTCAATTAATAGCCAGGATGTTGCTATCCATTTAATATTTTTTATTCAGTTTAAATGTCATCATTTAACTCCCATTCACTGAATGATCAAATTCAATATTACCCTAAAGGAAATGAAATACCCTTTACTACTTTCTATACAGCTAGCTATTGTACTATATTAAGTTTTTTTAAAAATGTCAAAAATGTAGTTTTAGTTTTATATACCAAATGATTGATGGTGAGTCAACCTTTATTATAGTGAGAGAAGCTCTTATAGTACACTTTCTGCTGAGATTTGAGCTCAACTGTAGGTGATAGAAGGCACACCATTTTTAATGAATGGGTCATTTTTTTTCTGGGAGTATTTGAATTGTCTTCATATATTTATTAAAAGAAGGATACATTTCTGTTTAAAGCAGCTCCAAAATAGTCTGTGTGCAACTGATTGTAACATCTAGTAATATGATCATAAATAATTGTTTGGTCATACGGAACTTGGGTCTTGTTGAAAAAAAGATACATTTTGTTGAAACTTTTCATCTTGCTTTCTTAGGACAGTTTACAAAAGTATTAATCTAAAGAGGAACAACACCTTTATACTGTGTGAGCAGAGCATGCTGAAGAGTTGGCCAGTGTATTCTGATTGCTAGAGTAATAGAGAATACTCCAGTTGGCTGATGACTGACTATTAACTGTCAAGCTTTGTTTAATTTTAAACAAGGCAGGTTGACATTGATTGGCTAAGGCATTATTGTGAAGAATGCATCAAAAGATGAGTGTCACCTACTTTGTTTAGTTGAAACAACCGCAGTGTGTGTACATGTTCTTTCTGTTTCTAAGAATCGAGCCTTGTGTATTAATATATGTAGTTACCTGTATGCACAAATAATGCCACACTACAAACCTAATTGACAATCTTAAATTCTTTGTCAGTATATTCTCAATATAATCAGGATTATGCAGAAAGTATTGTCCAATCATGGGATCAAATCTAATGTTGGACACTATAGTTAGAATTCTGTAGGAAAAGTTGATTAGGACTGGTGGGCACATTGCCTGTTGCAAATAACCAAAGGAGCATGCTGATATGATTGGCCATTCCTTGAGATATGTGGCCTACATGTCGAGAATCACATCGGCATTGAAATTTATCTACCATTTATGTGATGGACAGGCAACTGGTTTGGTTTGTTTGCAGCATTCTGTTACTGGTAAATAGAACTCATGTTGCTTATATCTTTGAGATACCTTAGCCTTCCAAGGTAATCGGAGGCAGAATGAGTACTTTACAGTTACAGAGTTAGCAGCTCAAGACTGGGTACACATGAGGTGCTGTGGGCCATTAGCAGAACCCAAATTATACTCCAGCACAATCTGTGACAAGGATGGAGGTGGTGGCTGCCCTTGGGCCTGCCATGAGATGCTGGCCAATGGAAGCGAATTCGGAGACTGCATCCACCAGGCAACTGAATTTTAATTCAGGTTTGGTGCCACCGTATTTCTCACTATTGCCTGTGAAAATAGTGAATTGTACAGAGATGAGGCAAGATGATGAAAAATGACATGCAAATGCATTGAATTAAGATCCTTGATACTTACTAGTGAGATTGTCATCCAACTATTGACACCTTGAGGTGAAAATCAGACATTTTTTCTCACATTGAGAATCTCATTTTTTTCATTCTGACCACATTCTCCCAAACATCTTCTGCCCATCTTGGTCAGATGCTGGGAAAATTCCACTGCACATTGTTGGAATGCTGATGATTAGGGTAGTTATTTATGCTGATTGTACAACCCAAATTACATTTCAGTTCTATTGAATTCTGGATTTCTTTTACGATTACAACAAATTAATGCCTTTGTTGTTATCACATTGTAAACTTGTCTGGAGTAGATATGAAGTCTATAGTGCGATGGAGACAAATAAACATTTATATGGAGTCAGCAATGCAAAGTGCTGTGACAATCTTATCATTTTCACTTTGTTTTAAATGCTATGACTTAAAAATACTTCCTGAATGCAATAATTTTTATTATAGTGATGCAAGTTTTTTGTATGTGAAGGACATGATTAAGTTTAGTTCAATCCAATTCAACAATGTAACTAGATTCTGCAGTAGCAACACAAAGATATATTTTTAATATGTAAATTGAGACAAGCTGCAAAATATGACATGAAAATTATTTTTTCTGGTTGAGCTTCTGAGATTTCCAGTATTTTTGATTTTTCTCTTTTTTATATCACTTAAGTCTCATTTCATAGCTTTGAAAATCTGCCATATTCTCTTTAGCTTGTGTGAATAGTCAGTACTGTGACTGAGGTTCTATTCATGTGAATGCTCATTCAAAGGGCTCTTGTCATTGAAATCTGATTTGTGTGCTGAGGTCAATGCAGTGATCTAGTTTGTGCTCACTGATCATGTTCAACTAGGTGAATTAACCATGAGAAATGCAGGCTAGGTAGATTAGCCATGGGAAATGCAAGGTTGCAGGGATAAGATAAGAAGGTGGGTCTGGGTGGGAGATACCAAGCAGGTTAGACCGAGGAGAGTCAATGTATGTTATTCATCTGGACTTTCAGTATGCCTTTGATAATAAGCTGCACAGGAGGCTGCTGAGTAAAATAAGGGCCAATGGTGTTAGAAGCAAGGTACTAGCATGGATAGAAGACTGTCTGCCAGAAGGCAGAGACTGAGGATAAAAGAGCCAGTGATGAGTGGTGTTCCACAAGGGGCAGTGTTGGGATCACAACTTTTCACTTTATAATGATCTGGATGAAGGAACTGAGGGCTAAGTTTGCAGATGATACAAAGATAGGTGGAGGGGCAAGTAGTATTGAGGAGGCAGTGAGGCTGCAGAAAGATTTAGACAGGTCAGGAGAGTGAGCTAAGAAGTGGCAGATGAAATATAATGTGGGAAAGTGTGAGGTCATGCACTTTGGTCAGAAGAAGAGAGGCATGGACTATTTTCTAATCAGGGAGAACATTTAGAAATCTAGAGTGCAAAGGAACTTGAGAGTCCTGATCCAGGACTCTCTTAAACTTGCAGAATGAGTCAGTAATTGGGAAGGCAAATACAATGTCGTCTTTCATCTCGAGAGAACTAGAATATAAAAGCAGGGATGTACTTCTGAGGCTTTATAAGACTCGGGTCAGACCACATTTAGAGAATTGTGAGCAATTTTGGGTCCCCTACCACAGGAAGGATGTATTGGTCCTGGAGCGGGTCTAGAGGGTCACGAGAATGATCCCAAGATTAAAATGCTTAACTATACTCAATCGAGTTTGGAAGGGTGAGTGGGGATCTGATTGAAACTTACAGAATACGGAATGGCCTGGACAGTGTGGACATTGGGAAGATGTTTCTATTGGCAGGAGAGAAGAGGACCTGAGGGCACAGCCTTAGAATAAAGGGAAGACACGTTAGAACGGAGACAAGGAGAAACTCCTTTAACCAGACAGTGTTGAATCTGTGGAATTCATTGTCACCGTGGGCTGTGGAGGCCAGGTCACTGAGTATATTTAAAAAAGAGATAAGTTCTTGATTGCCAAGGGGATCAAAGGTTATGGGAAGAAAGTGGGAAAATAGGGTTGTAAAACTACTGGCCATGATTGAATGGCAGAGCAGACTAGATGGCCTGAATACCTAATGTCTACTCCCATGGTCTTGTGGTCTTATGGATGGTCTTCGGAGGGTCTACTTCTACACTGTCGGGATCATATGATTTTACAATTATAAGAATGAGTGACGGCCTCGTGGCATTATCATTGAACTGTTAATCCAGAGATCAGGTAATGTTCTGGGGACCCGGCTTCGAACCCTGCCATGGCAGATGGTGGAATTTGAATGCAATAAAAATCTGGAATTAATAGTCTATTAGTGACCACAAATACATTGTTGATTTTCAGAAAAACACACCTGGTTTGTTAATGTCCTTTAGGAAGGAAACTGTCATCCTTACCAGGCCAGACTGAGTCTTCACTGTCTCGAGGTAATTAGATTTGGGAAACAAGTGTTGGTCTGTGGAGTCCACATTTAACGAATAAAAGAACATTTTCTAATTCTTTGATTTGAGGCTTTTGATTCATTTTTGATAGGAGGTGTTGGCAGACAGAATTAGTACACAGGATGTCTGATGAGTCTTTGATGTTGGCCGCCCAGATTCCTTTTGTCGTAGAGTCATAGAGATGTACAACACAGAACCAGATCCTTCGGTGCAACTCATCCATGCAGACTAGATATTGTAACCTAAAATAGTCCCATTTGCCAGCACTTGGCCCATAATCCCTCTAAACCCTTCCTATTCATCTATCCATCCAGATGCCTTTTAAATGCTGCAATTGTACCAGCCTCTATCATTTCCTCTGACAGCCCATTCCATACACGCACCACCCTCTGCATGAAAAAGTTGCCCCTTAGGTCCGTTTTAAATCTTTCTCCTCTCACCCTAAACCTACGCCTTCCAGTTCTGGATTCCCCCACCCCATGGAAAATACCCTGTCTGTTTATCCTATCCATGCTCTACATGATTTTATAAACGTCTATAAGGTCACCCCTGTTAAACGACATTCAAAAATAATGTGTATTGTCTGAGGCAGTACAATCTGATCCTCCTTTGCTTTCAGCCCCTCTTTCATAAACTATGGTGGAGCTCAAGTTGAAATTTCATCGTGAATGTAAATCTTTTGCAGGAGATATGCCCTGCTTGAAAAGTCCCTAACGAAGCAGTGATGATCCTTCATCAATCTGCCACATGGGTTCTGGGTGAAGCTATAACACACATTGCACATTTTAGAGGAACATCTGCTGAGGTAACAATTCATTCTCCATGTGTTCAGTAATGCTTATTTTAATAGAATATTTAGTAAGAGGAACAATTTTTTCCATCATATACACCCTAGGAATTTGAGGAAAGGGGTAGTTTGGAAAGATGGATACTGATATTTATAGTATATTAAACATGATTGTAGGAAACATTGAGGTAATGAAAGTGATGAAGTTAGGACGAGCCAGGATATTTAAAGCCTGAATACTATGTCTTTGTCCTTTCATCACATCAAAATGATCTTCTGTCATCTACCGCCACTGAAGAAAATTAGACATGCTGGCCCATCTGTTTCACTCTGATGTAGCCCTAATGAGGCATGGAAACAAATTTATCACATATCGTGAATTGCATTCTCAGATGTTTTAATCAAGCGCGAAGGTTGTTTTGAACAGGGTTAATGCTTTTAACAGATTGAACTGTACAGAAGGCGAAATTAAATCAACAGTGCATCAATCTAATAATGTACGGTGCATTGTTCATTAATGGCATGCAGAACATGTCGAGATGCCCATGTGGTGAGGGGACAGCAACTGATGTAGTGTGACTAGATGGCAGTGTGAAACTGAAGTGATGGAATGATGGTCAAGCTTGAGAGGAGGCAGCAATGAATCATGTGAAAATGCATTCTTGCTCATTGAGCATGCAGTAAACAATCACTTACAATCATTTGAATGTCTCGTGGCAGGCTGAGAAATGTTTGCATTTTCTGCTTCTCCACAACTGTCTACATGTTTGGACGTGTAAATATGACATTTCTGTGAAGTTAATTTGTTTTTTATTATTAAAGTTTGTTTAGAGGCTTATCTTTCTTGAGCGAATGGTTCCAGTTCACTAATGATTTTTATGATTAGATTTAAAGAGAAAAAAAAACTCACATCATTTCCCAAATGAGAGAATTTGTGATGCTAGCATCATCTTTGTGTTGATAAATAATGGCAGTTTATGTCGGCTGGAACGCTTTATTGTGATAAGGTAAGGAACTTTGCAAATGTATTTGTTTTCAGTCCCTCTTAATTGGCAATTCGTTGTTGCTGAGTGAGATACCTGTCATGCCATTTGTGATAAGTGTAAAAGTTATGCAAGTTGTGCATAAGTTATGCAAAATGTAAGTTGTATGCGTTGCTCCTGATGTTGAGAAAACTTTGGTGAGGCTATAGTTTGAGTACTGTGGGTAGTGCTGGTCACCACATTATAGTAAGGATGTGATTGCATTGAAGAGAGTTCAGAGGAGGTTCACCAGGATGTTGCTTGTGTTGGAGCATTTTAATTATGAAGAGAGGCTGGATAACCTCATGCTGTTTTCTTTAGAGTAGAGAAGGCTGAGAGAGTACCTGATTGAGGTGTATGAGATTTGGAAGAGCGTGGGCAGGGTGGTTAGAAAGCAGCTATCCCCCTTAATTGGGGGTCAATAGGATGGGGGCATAATTTTAAGGTGAAAGGTAGGAGGTTTAGAGGGCATTTGAGGCAAAGTTTATTCACCCGGAGGGTGGTGAGGATCTGGAATTTACTGCCTGGGAGGGTAGTTAAGGTACGAAACCTCATTAGCTTTAAAAAGAATTTGGATAAGCACTTGAAATGTCATAACCTTCACAGCTATGGGCCAACAGCTGGAAACTGGGCCTAGTGTAGATTTAGAATAGTTTTTTTGTCAGTGCAGCCTCAATGGACTGAAGAGGCTTTTCTGTACTGTATGATCCTGACTCCATGTTATTCCTTGTCATTCTTCTTTCACGATTCTGCCTCAAATCTCACCATAGCTAATGTCACTCAAACCCCTAATAAGGATACATGAATGGTCATTTCCAGTACAGAATGAGCTATTCAGCCCACTGAGCTATCACCTGCTCTCTGTAGAGTAAACTAATTTGTCTAATTCTCTTGTCGTATCCCAAAAATCCTGCATGTTTATTTCATTCAATTCCTATTGAAATGTGCTACCACCAGTGAGTGACGAGTAATGAGTTCAAAGAATAGCAATTGCAGATGCTTAAACCACAATCTTTCAGTCATCCTTTTGAAGATTATATGAAGGTAATATCGTTGTTGTGTATGGGCTTTAAGAACTTGGTTGTTACAGAACTACATAATCGATTTGCTCATAAAATTGAAGCTCAGTTGATTAAGGGGCAGTTGAAATGTCTTGAGATAGAAAGGGATGAACTGTTGCTCTTCAGATAGGAAGGAAATGTGGAGTGATGTGTCGAAAATGGTGGTGTTGGGAATACTGTATTTTTTCTTTGATGAATGGCCTGAATGTATATGGGAGAGTTTTGCATTTGACATGAAGCTCAGCATAATAGGAAGGATATGGAGGGAGATGGGACAAATGCTGACAAATGGGACTAGATTAATTTAGGATGATTGGTTGGGATGGACGAGTTAGACTGAAGGGTCTGTTTCTATGCTGTACAGCTCTATGACTTTATGACTCTATGTATTAAGAAGTGAGATGGATCTTAACTGACTTCAGCAGGAACTGAATGGGCACGTGAAATTTTACACTGTAGAGTGTTATTTGGAATGAATAATGAGAAAAGGCACTGTTAACCTGAGGGGAGGCGATGGCCTAGTGGTATTATTGCAGGATTGTTAATCAGATAACCAAGTGATGTTCTGGGACCTGGGTTTGAATCCTGCCACAGCAGATGGTGGAATTTGAGTTCAATAAAATATCTGGAATTAAGAGTCTAATGATGACCATGAATTGATTGTTGTAAAAACCCATCTGGTTCACTAATGTCCTTTAGGGAAGGAAACTGCCATCCTTACCTGGTCTGGTCTACATGTGACTCCAGACCTACAGCAATGTGGTTGACTCTGAACTGCCCTCTGGGCAATTAGGGATGGGCAATAAATGCTTGCCTAGACGGCTCTACCCTCATCCTCTGAATAAACTAAATGGTCCAATTTAAATGGGTGCAGGAACAGAGAAACCTGGGTGTTTATGCAAATGAGTCTTTGAAGATGTCTTGTGAGGCTGGGAAGCTATTACCATAGGCTGTGGGATCTTTGCTTTTATAAATGGAGCAAGAGAATATAAATAAAAGGAACTCAAGTTAAATCTTCATAAAGCTGGGCTGTATCCCAGCAGATGTACTCCGGACACTTCTGAGCACCACATGTTCAGAAAGATGTTTAGGCCTTAAAGATGTTGCAAAGGAGATTTACCAAAATGCTCCCAGGGTTTAAAAGCTTCAATTATATGGAAATGTTAGAGAGTGGACTGACTAATTTGGTAATTCTTTCAAACAGTAGATACTGTTAGAATTTCAGCTCCTAAGTTGTCACAGGCAATGTCTATTCACCTAATTACACAGTATTTTATAAACTTATTTGAGATGGTATCACCTCCCAATACCATGGCATGTATGGCCAGGTTTAAAAATGTCAACAGGTAGCATTAAGCCTCATCTACCCGAGGCATGTGATGGAAATTGTTAATCTCTCACAATTTGTACGCAGAAGCCTCCATTTGTAAAATAGGTTTTTGGATTTTGACTCTAAGAGTTATGGCATCAAATGATTCTTATATCTATTGATTTTTAAGATGTAATTTTCCTGAATGCAGGTCTAAACATTGGGTGAAATCAGCGAAACTTAAATTTATGCCTTTTCAAATCAAAACTAAAATGTGGGGCAGAATTTTATTGGGGTCTGTGCAATAGGAGTTAGAATGAGATTTGTGGCAGAATCAGGTGACAAGTGCAGTAAGGACAATCTTACATTGCTCCATCTTTTAGACATTTCTAATCAACTTGTTCAGACATGTTATGACACACATTTGGAGCAGGTGGGACTTGAGCCTCTGCCACTCCATGTTTTAGGTTTTCCTAAGTGGCCAGTTCAGCAGTCGGCCTGATTGGGCAAGCACCAGCTGTCAGGAGAAATCATGTCTCAGTTGGGGAACTGAAAACACAGAAGTCAGGGGTATGGTTGATCATGTTCAGGGGCTGTTTGCTGAAGTTGGTCAGAGGTCTGGGGCAAATATAGTCCTGGGTCATGATATCACTGGTGAGGACCAACTCCAGACTGTCAATGCTTGTCTGGGTAATTTTTGAAGATGGCATGGGCAGAAGGGATGCTGGTGTTTCACTGGATATCTGCTGAGTGGCGAGGTGTTGTGGGTGTGTACATGGTAAGATAGAGCAGAAATTGGAAGCGAGTCATGGTACAAAATTAGTGAGGCAGGTTTGTTAAGATAGAAAACTCATTTGGCCTCATGGTTAAAAAAACACTCCAAAAGACTTGGCCCAGCTTGCTCTTAGCCAAAAAAATCAAAGGATTCTACTCTAAATATTTATTGATGAAGGTGATCAGATTTAATCAATGAAACAACTTTGGAAACAAACAAAATAAGATATTTTAAGTAAATCATTTTTCAAAAACTTTAATTCCAAATGAATTGATGCCCTTTATTAGCCACACCCTGAGCATCGCCTCACTGTTAGAATTTCTATCTGCATGCTGAGGGTACTACTGCTTGTTAATACAAAGAAAAGACTTAATATTCTCATCTCCAAAATGTACGTGGCAGGGACATTTAACTAGAACTGCAGTGTAGAAATCATTTTTTCAGAGTTTATTGAGTTTAACTCTGAAATTTTAAGATTTGTTATTCAAGGAAGTGGTAATGTCATGTGCAGTATTTCAAAAAGTGCAATGTCAATTCTGTTCACTTGAAGATACCGTACTCATTTGTACCACCATCTATGGAAAGGTTAATGAAAAAGGTCATTATCAATGCACAATTTTAATTCTGTCTATATCTTTGTTACAAATCATAAACTATTTTCTTTAATCATCAGTAAAATCAACTACTAACACTAATCCAACAAAAAGGTGCAATGTGCATGTATCACAGTAAAACCACGAGAGAATGTTGAGTGTAGATATATAGAGAATGTCATATACTTATCAGTTTACACACAGCAACAAATCTGCACGTGACTAAAGTTATAACCTGATTACTATGCAAACCAACAACACTTTCAAATTGAATGCTGACCGTTCAATGGCTTTCAGCAAACTAGAACTGTTCCATGTTCTTGTCTCCAGTCACACATCAATGATGACAAAGACCACTTCATGTCAGGCTGGGAAGGATTATTAAAGTCTGCTTGACTTCAGCACTCCGAGGAAAGTTGTGGATGAGCCTACTCATTGGGTGTCGCCCAAACAAGTCAGTAAGAAACTGAAGAGTGAGAACCAGATTAAGATTTGTGTTAATATGTGCTCACTGAGCCAAGCCATACAGTTGGAAAGGTGCTTGACATCAATAATTAATGATATTATGAAGGGAATGCATTATTAATCTATCAATATCCTGGAGGTTACAAATGACCAAAAATTTAACTATACCAGACTTATAATTAATGTGTCTACAAGAGCAGGTCAGGGGCTGCAAATCTTCAATGAGCAACTTTCCTTCTAAGTATTTCCATCATCTACAAGGCAAAAGTCAAGAGTGTGGTGGAATTCTCCACATTTGCCTGGAAGAGTCCAGCTAAAATAAAACTGAAGAAGCTAGACACAATCCAGGACAAAACAGCTTTTCTGATTGGAGCTTAACATTGCATTACTATTTATTCCCTCCACCACTGACTCACTGGCAGCCTGTGTGCCATCTACAAGATGTTCTGTAGCAGCTTGTCAGAGTTCCCTTGACAGCACCTTCTAAACCCATTACCTATACCACCGAGAAAAACAAGGGAAACAGATACATGGGAGCACCACCGCCTGCGAGTTCCATGCCAAGCAACAAACCATAATGACTTAGAACTATTATGAAGTTCCTTTATTGTTCCGGGGTCAAAATCCTGGAACTCTGTCCTTAATAGCATTGTAGGTGTGCCCTCACCAGATGGACCATAGTGGTCAAAGAAGGTAGTGCACCACTATCTTCTCAAAGTTAAAACAGTTAGGCAGCAAATGTTAGTCTTGCCAACTTGTGGTGATCATATCCCACGAATGAATAAAACTTAGATAAAACCTGGTCCATGTGAATTGATTTTTAATCAACTGAGGGAGTTGGAAGGCAATTGTACTGATACTTTTTTTTTTCCTTTTTTATCATTGTCTGTTTCCCTCGGTTGGGGGATTACATAGCCGAGCTGCAGGCTCAGTGGGCTGAGGTGTTGCAGGTCCTAGTGGGATGAGCGTTGGAGGTCAGAGGTCGGGAGAGTTATTTTATTGTGATGGTTCTGCCGCCATGTGGTGGGCCATCTGTTCTATTCTTGATTGTCAGTTTTGCATGTTATGATTTATTATTCAACCTTATGCTCTCTCCCACTTTTTCCTTTCAACTTTCGTGCTGTCCTAAACTAATGAGCTGTGGCCTATCACTTAATAATTTTTAAAAAATATAAGGTTAAGTTGTCAACTCAGTCACAAAATAAAGAATAGAAGTCTCAAACATGAACTAAATGAACCCTTTGCAAAGCTAAGACTTGTGAAACCTACAGATAACATTTAATTAGTTATGGTTATGTAATTGTTTTCTAATAAATGCATTTGCATGACTATGACAGCGCCAAAAAATTCACAAGACTATGAAAAATCTTTTTTTATATAACCATATCATAGTGTGAGTGGTATAATATTCATTTTATTGCTGCATTCATTGTTTATACATCTGTTCAGTCCTCAAGTTCTTTACAATGGAATAAATCTTAGTTAAAAGGACTATTAGCAAGTTTCCTTCCCTGGCACTAAGAGGTGAGGTTTGTAAAATTGTGAAGAGGGTAAACCTTTCCTTTAATAATACTTGCTGAGTGAAATGACTGAACTATTGGAGGGCAGGTGAGGATGTATGAAATAGTTTTCATTTGGTAGATTTATTATCTCTGAAGCAGTCTGCTCTGCTAGTGTGAATTTTATGTTGTCAGTTGAAAATTGTTTACACTGGATGGTTTGTGTTGCTGTCTATTGTTGAATTAGACAGGTTCCACTTGCACATTCCCCGATGCCAGATAGAACCACTTCCCTGGTGCAATGTTACATGAAGATACACAGATTGGAAATGAAAGATTTCTTCAAAATGTTTGTCAAATAGAGACTACAATATTAATCAGCAGCATTATTTAAATGCAGATTGCTTGGGTTCAGCATATAATATTATGTCCAAATTTCCATTTAAATAGCATTCTATTCTACAGATATATAGGAGGTTCGGAATATGTAATCACATTCTTCCATATATTAGAAATGTACTTTGGGGCTATAATTTCCTTTCCTTACCAATTGGGGCCAACAAATGTTGGGCAAGCTATAGAATTAGCAGATGGAGTCCAATGTTAAGATTCTCCTCCCACTTTCACTGCAGGAAACTTTGAAGGATCTGTAAGCCTTCATGTAGCAGTCCTGATGTTGACGACTCCATTGTGTGAAAGAGCATTTCAATCCCCCTATGGTTCTCATGGCGTCGACCAGTTTTTGAAGGTGGCATGGTTTGCACCAGCTCAAAGGTGTGGTGAAGTATGAAGAATCTATTCTGCATTTGGGAGCCAATTGTTGAGTAGGTTCGAGCGGTGCTGCCAACTTTACAAACTGAATTTAATCCCCTCAAAAATGAGGTCAGAAACCGTGGTCTTGTCATTAGGGAAAAATATCTGTAAGGAAACAATAATATTTGGAAATGAATGTAATGGTCTTATTGGAGCTCTAATTTGATGTGTATGAGATGTGTTGGACTAGTATGTGTCAAATACAAGTTTGATTGTTTTTCCTTCTGAGAATGAACCCTGTGATATTCAGCTGTAGCCTTCTAAAAAACAGAGAAGTGGTGATGATTCAAAGGCATTCTGTACCCAATTGAGAAACCCAGCATTGGAAAAGGGGGAGCTGCAGGAAGTAACTATCTTCCTCAACCCTTGCTGTTGATCCACAGACTGTTTGATGTCCCTTCCTTGGAGCACCATACTGTTCCAGTTGTATGTCCTGAGGATCTATTGCTGTTTAGATTAGATTAGATTACATTACAGTGTGGAAACAGGCCCTTCGGCCCAACAAGTCCACACCGACCCGCCGAAGCGTAACCCACCCATACCCCTACATTTACCCCTTACCTAACACTACGGGCAATTTAGCATGGCCAATTCACCTGACCTGCACATCTTTGGACTGTGGGAGGAAACCGGAGCACCCGGAGGAAACCCACGCAGACAGGGGGAGAACGTGCAAACTCCACACAGTCAGTCGCCTGAGGCGGCTGTTCCTCTGGTTGCACTCCACTGCAAAAACTGCACTGTCCCCTGCTCATGGTGATACTGCAGAGCCATTGGTCTGTGAGTGGTCAATTGTTCTTGGGGCAAGATTTCTGCATCCTGGGACTAATTCAAAGGGGAGTTTTCTTGGAGCGGTGGAAGGTTTAAGTAAATAAACGTTTATTATTTGAAGATAATCACTGCAATGGAACATTTGACAATATAAAGTAAAACCCCATTTTAGTTTGCTCCATTTTACATTGTTTTATTTTAGCACTCATCATTTAATGGGACCTGTGTCTTCATTTAGTGTCTATCACAAGTTTTAAAATCATTTTGTTCCGATCTGTCATAGGGTCACATGAAGCAGTCAGCACCATTTTAGAGCAGCCTTTCTCACTCCCTGACACACCTTCTGATGGCTAACCCTCCAGCTTGTGATCTGTCCAGCTCTCTACCCCATGTTTCTGCTGCCAACTCTTTAGCTCACCAAACTTTGCTGCCCCCGAGCCTACCCTCTTGCTGCGAATTCTTTGGCTCATGGTCTCTGCCATTTCCTTACCTACCCTCTCACTGCCAACTTTCCAGTTCATGACTTAGCCGCTGGTCCTGGCCCTTGTTGTGCATCAACACAATCTTCTTTCAAATGATAGTTTAAGAAAGAGAATCACTGAGCGGGAGGTTCAGTCGGAGGAGAGGTTAGCGAGTAGAAGAGATAAGGAGGAGGAGAAACTTTGGGCTTAGATGGGGAACTATAAAAGGGTGGGTTTGGGTGTGGAAGAGGACATGAGCCCAGAAGATCCCAAATGGGAGTGTGATTTGGGAGTGGGTGAGATGGTCCTAATGAGAAGGAGAGTCAGCAAATTGAATTTATGGCAAGGGAGGCTTGGGAAATAGCATCAGCAAGAAGCCAGAAGTAAGTGAAAAGTTGATTTATACTGTACTTGATTTATATTTTCAAAATTTATTTTGTGTTAAAAGTTATTTAATTTACCAATATAGGAACTTAACAATGTAAAATATTTCAACTTACATTGTACAATGTTTTAATGTTTTGTTTTCTCATGAGAAAGGGCCTACAGAATACAAATATAGCTTTACATTGGTTTTATAGGAATAATCTGATTTGCTTAAAGCTGCTCACTTTAAGATTGCACTTGTCAGGAATATGCAAAGTTATATGAGAATATTTTGTATAAACATGGTCTAATAACTTTCAAAACACTTCAGTCTGGTGACAATAACTCAGCAAGACCTAGCTGGATGTCAGGAACAACCTGCACAATCTATTAGTTAAGGTCAAGGCTTCAAGATGAAATTCTCGTTAAGCAGCTGTGAGTTGTCTACAAAGGAGGATTATTGCTTGTTAATGACCTTATCAGCTGCAGATCTCACCTCACTAATGTGCAGCTTTCCATTATAGTACCCACCATTAGCAAATCACACAGTGAGAATTCTCAATGTGGAGGTGAGGGCAGGATCTTGGTGACTAAGATCGCTGTTGGCTGCAAAGAGCTTCTACGTTGTTCATCAGACAACAGCATCTCATCCCCATGGGAATTGGCCACACCATCCCACTTCCACAGATACTCGTGTCTAATATGTGCCAACCTCGAAGAACCCTCATGGCACATCTCCAATCCAAGCACAGTACACTTCTGTACTTCAATGCTACACCAAAAGCCCTGCCAGCAATTATTATTGTAATGCTGTAGCAAGGACATTTTGCAAGCAGGAACACTTATCCAACTCCTGGGTTAGAGTAGCCTGCCTATAGAACCTCTCCAGGAAGTTCACCTCCTCATAGTGCTACGCAGATGCTCAGAGCATCCCTGCCTTGCCTTGTCATTTTGTGTCTTACCCCAGGATAGATTGAGTGAATCCTCAGAGTATAAAGGCAGTAGGAGTATACTTAAGAGGGAAATCAGAAGGGCAAAAATGGAACATGAGATAGCTTTGGCAAGTAGAATTAAGGAGAATCCAAAGGGTTTTTACAAATATATTAAGGACAAAAGGGTAACTAGGGACAGAATAGGGCCCCTCAAAGATCAGCAAGGCGGCCTTTGTGTGGAGCCACAGAAAATGGGGGAAATACTAAATGAGTATTTTGCATCAGTATTTACTGTGGAAAAGGACATGGAAGATATAGAATGTAGGGAAATAGATGGTGATATCTTGCAAAATGTCCATATTACAGACGAGGAAGTGCTGGATGTCTTGAAACACATGAAAGTAGATAAATCCCCAGGATCTGATCAGGTGTAGCCTAGGGCTCTGTGGGAAGCTAGGAAAGTGATTGCTGGGCCTCTTAATGAGATATTTGTACAGGTGAGGTGCCGGAAGACTGGAGGTTGGCTAACTTGGTGCCACTGTTCAAGAAGGGTGATAAGGACAAGCCAGGGAACTATAAACCAATGAGTCTGACATCAGTGGTGGGCAAGTTGTCAGAGGGATTCCTGAGGGACAGGCTATACATGTATTTGGAAAGGCAAGGACTGATTAGGGATAGTCAACATGGCTTTGTGCATGGGAAATCATGTCTCACAAAATTGATTGAGTTTTTTGAAGAGGTAAAAAAGAGGATTGATGAGGGCAGAGTGGTAGATGTGATCTACATGGACTTCAGTAAGGCATTCAATAAGGTTCCCTATGGGAGACTGGTTAGCAAGGTTAGATCTCATGGAATACAGGGAGAACTAGCCATTTGGATACAGAACTGGCTCCAAGGTAGAAGACAGAGGGTAGTGGTGGAGGGTTGTGTTTCAGACTAGAGGTCTGTGACCAGTGGAGTGCCACAAGGATCGGTGCTGGATCCATTACTTTTCATCATGTATATAAATGATTTGAATGTGAGCATAAGAACTATAGTTAGCAGATGAGGTGAGTTTGCAAATTGGAGGTGTAGTGGACAGCGAAGAAGGTTACCTCAGATTACAACAGGATCTGGATCAGATGGGCCAATGGTCTGAGAAGTGGCAGATGGAGTTTAATTCAGATAAGTGCGAGGATCACCAATTTGGGAAAGCAAATCTTAGCAGGACTTATACACTTAATGGTCAGGCCCTAAGGAGTGTTGCTGAACAAATAGACCTTGGAGTGCATGTTCATAGATCCTTGAAAGTGGAGTCGCAGGTAGATAAGATAGTGACTAAGGTGTTTGGTATACTTTCCTTTATTGGTCAGAGGATTGAGTACAGGGGTTGGGATGTCATGTTGCGTCTATACAGGACATTGGTTAGACCACTGTTGGAATATTGCGTGCAATTCTGGTCTCCTTCCTATTGGAAAGATGTTGTGAAACTTGAAAGGGTTCAAAAAAGATCTACAAGGATGTTGCCAGGGTTGGAGGATTTGAGCTGTAGGGAGAGGCTAAACAGGTTGGGGATGTTTTCTCAGGAGCATCGGAGACTGAGGGGTGACCTTATAGAGGTTTACAAAATCATGAGGGTGCATGGATAGGATAAATAGACAAAGTCTTTTCCCTGGGGTGGGGGAGTCAAGAACTAGAGGGCATAGGTTTAGGGTGAGCGGGGAAAGATATATAAGAGACCTAAGGGGCAACTTTTTCACACGGAGGGTGGGACGTGTATGGAACAAGCTGCCAGAGGATGTGGTGGAGGCTGGTCCAATTGCAACATTTAAAAGGCATTTGGATGGGTATTTGAATAGGAAGGGTTTGGAGGGTGCTGGCAAGTCGGAATAGATTGGATTGGGATATCTGGTCGACATGGACATGTTGGACCGAAGTGTCTGTTTCCATGTTGTTCATAGGGTTTGGAGGGATATGGGCCGGGTGCTGGCAAGTCGGAATAGATTGGATTGGGATATCTGGTCGACATGGACATGTTGGACCGAAGTGTCTGTTTCCATGTTGTTCATCTCTATGACTCTAGAGATAGCAGGTTTATAGTACTTCTGTAAACGTGTCGTGTTTGTTAGCAGTCTTCATTGTTCGCAAGTTACCACAGTTGTTCTGCACTTTATTGAATTTTCAAGCACATTTAATAAAGCAGAGCTAAAAATCACACATCACAAGGTTATAGTCCAACAGGTTTAATTGGAAACACACTAGCTTTCGGAGCGACGCTCCTTCATCAGGTGATAGTGGAGGGTTCGATCGTAACACAGAATTTATAGCAACTGGAAGCTAGTGTGCTTCCAATTAAACCTGTTGGACTATAACCTGGTGTTGTGTGATTTTTAACTTTGTACACCCCAGTCCAACACCGGCATCTCCAAATCATTGATAAAGCAGTGTATTTACAAACTTTAGGAAGTTAATCTTTCTCATTTCCATTAGGGGGCAGTATTGCCTAACTTGTGAATTATTTTACTTTAATATTGTATTTGTAATTAATGGATATTCTGTCTTAATATAACTGGATCTCATTAGATCTTCTTTTATGAATTGATATTTTATAACAGTAATGTAGTCAGTTAGCTCAGTTGGCTGGATAGGTTGTTGGTGATGCCAGATGCGTGAGTTCAATTCCCACACTGACTGATGTTTCTATCAAGGACTCTCCTTCTCAATCTCTTCGCCCTCACTTGAGGCGTGGTGACCCTTAGGTTAAACCACTACCAGTTGTTTGTGTGTGTCTCTCTCCCTCTCTGTAATAAGAGTGCAGCCCTATAGTTTGGTGGAATTATGACAACTTCACTTACGTAGGAATTTGAAGCCAGAACGTGCCTTAATTCTTATTATTGGTAATTTCCTGCTCTGACACTGACGGGTAAATGGCAGGGAGCTATGAACAGCAGAGACATGACTGTGTTGTTCCCTAACAAGACAGATGCTGTCAAGTGTGGGCAGAACCAAGAGTTTAAATTCCCTTCACCAGGAGTTCTCACTGCAGTGACTCAGTCGAGCGTATCTGAGGAGGTCAGGAACATAGGTAGATCAGGGTCCATTTTCTGAGAAGCAGCCAGACAAAGCCCAGTTGGAGGGTGTTGTTATCAGTGTCCAATCAGTAGTGACTGTCCCCCCCCCCACTGCTAATCAGAACATTCAAAGCTATGGGCCCAATACAACAAAGTGGGACTAGTGTTGATAGTAGTAATTTTTTTTCTGGCAGTGCAAACTTGATGGGCCAAAGAGCCTCTTCTATGATCGTATACCTCCCCCATGGAGCTGCAGTGAATAGTGGACCACAACCTCAGTCACAGTCTATCGTGTGACGGAATTCCCCTCCATAGTAGCAGCCTGGAAACCGTGGCCTAAGATGGTGTCTCAAGGTGGAGGTACCCCATCTGAAATAGGAGCTGCCACCTCAGGAGTGGGGCTGCCCTCTGTCCAGGCTGCAGCTCCTCTGCCTGGTCCTGCAGCCTCAAAAACCTACCCACCATCCTTAACCAGATGATTGACCCAGAGCAAACAAGGAAGGGCCTGTTGGCAATTATTCTTCACATCAATAAGATTTTACCCATTAATGCTGCCTCCATTTAACAGTGTTACACATAGATCAGGATCATCAAGGTAGGGAGCAGGTTTACTTGGTCTTTATTAGCTTGCAAATTGCTTTGAAAACTGCATATGATCATGCAGTGCAGAATATTGTTAACAATTTTTAATGTGCTCTTACAGAAAGATTAGTGATCCACAGCTGTCATTTCTTCACTGTAATTGAAGCATTGGGTCAAGCAAGCTCCTTGTCTTCAGCACTTCAACGTTAGGAAAATTGTTACCTTTGAATTCTCCTTCACTGTCGTGTTATCGTTGCCTGGTTTTTCCAAGTGGCTTACACAAAAGGATTTATATTGTTACAATGCTACACTAGCAGGTGGTTACTGAAAAGCAACACTGCTGCATATATATCTTGTCAGAACATTTGTTTTATATTTCTGTTATTGGTCATATGGCAAAGGGCCCTTTAACTTGTCATTCTGCATTAATATGAAATAAAGACATAAATAATAGAATAACAGGATTTAAGGCTCCTGTGGGAAAGCTCCTGAATGCTAAAATTAAACTTTCTATTCCAGGTTAGTGACTGGGATGGTGGACGACAGGGGAGAGATGAGAGCCACTTGAAATATTCCCATGCCTCCACAGTTATCTTAACACATTGGAGGTGCGGAGTGAGTCTTATAACCGATTGGGAAGGTGCAGGTTACAAAGTACATCTGACCAACATTGCACCCTTATCCCAAATTAACTCGGGGTAGTGGGGAGGGTTAAGACTTGTCTTCCTTTCTTCCTGTTTTTTGCTAATTCAGTGTCTTAATTGACCAATCAAGGGCCATTTCTCATTTTGTCACCATCAGCAGAGGTGACCATATTCCACATGGTCAGACCATCACACACACATTGGCATCTTCCCTTAATGATTAGCAGTGGGGGGGGACAGTCACTACTGATTGGACACGATAACAACACCCTCCAACTGGGCTTTGTCTGGCTGCTTCTCAGAAAATGGACCCTGATCTATCTATGTTCCTGACCTCCTCAGATACGCTCAACTGAGTCACTGCAGTGAGAACTCCTGGTGAAGGGAATTTAAACTCTTGGTTCTGCCCACACTTGACAGCATCTGCCTTGTTAGGGAACAACACAGTCATGTCTCTGCTGTTCATAGCTCCCTGCTATTTACCCGTCAGTGTCAGAGCAGGAAATTACCAATAATAAGAATTAAGGCACGTTCTGGCTTCAAATTCCTACGTAAGTGAAGTTGTCATAATTCCACCAAACTATAGGGCTGCACTCTTATTACAGAGAGGGAGAGAGACACACACAAACAACTGGTAGTGGTTTAACCTAAGGGTCACCACGCCTCAAGTGAGGGCGAAGAGATTGAGAAGGAGAGTCCTTGATAGAAACATCAGTCAGTGTGGGAATTGAACTCACGCATCTGGCATCACCAACAACCTATCCAGCCAACTGAGCTCATTAAATGCTCATCCAAGTGCTTTCTAAAGCTTGAAGTTTCCTGCCTCAACTACCTTTCCAGTTTAACACTTCTGTTAAAAAAAGATTTCCCTCAAATCTCCTCTGAACCTCCTGCCCTTCGTCTTAAAGTTATACCCTGTCTTTAATGACCCTTCAATTAAGGGGTACATCTGCTTTCTATCCAAATTGTCTATGTCCCCCATAATCTTATAGGTCTCCATCATACGTTTAACCTCAGCTTTCTCTGCTCTGAAGAAAACAATCTGAAGCCTATCTAGCCTCTCTTCATAGCTAAGCTGTTCCATCCCACCACATCCTGGTGAATCTTCTCTGCAATCCCTCCATTGTGTTGAGCTATATTTTGTTAACCAGAACTGCACACAGTACTCCAGCTATGGTCTAGCCAAAATTCCACTTTTATAATCTTATAAACTTCCTGCTCTTGTAAACTATGCCTTGACTGATAAAGACAAGTGTCTTGTGTGCCTTCTTAACTATACTATAAACCTGCCCAGGGATCTGTGGACAAGCACTATACTGCTGTTCCTCTGAGTTTTCTGATGTCATCTTGAATAGGAGGCTTGCATGTTTGCATGTAACAACAGCTGCCATAATGAACCTGTTGGTACATGCAAACATATAAAACAGGAACAGAAGTAGACCATTTGGCCCCTCAAGCCTGCTCTGCCTTTCAATAGAATTATAGCTGATCTATGTTTCAAATTCCATAGTCATCTAACCTGCTGATAACCCTCGATTCTTCTGCCTAACAAGAATTCATTCACCTCCGTCTTAAAAATACACAATGACTTCACCTCCGCTGTTTTCTGAGGCAGAAAGTTTCAAAGTCGCATAACTCTCTGAGGGAAAAAAACTCTCATTACTGTCCTAATTTTAAAACAACTTCCCCTAGTTCTGATATACATATAAAAACATCCTTTCCACATCCACTCTTTCAAGACCATTCAGAGTCCTATACACTTACTTCAGGTCATCCTTTACTCTTTTAAACCCCAGTGAAAACAAATCCAGCCTGTCCACCATAACCTGTTCATTCCATGTATTATTCTAGGAAATTTACTCTGAATTGTGACAATGCATTTACATCCTTCCTTTGGAAGATCTAAACTACACACAAATATTCAAGATTTGGTCTCACTAATGCTCTTTGTAAATGAATCATAACATCTTTACTTTTACACTAATTTCCTCTTGTAATGGAACATAGCATCAAATTAGCCTTCTTGATTATGTGCTGTACTTAGGAGAGTGTGAGGATTGTAGCTGCTGAGTCGAGAGTGTGGTGTGGAAAAGTACAGCAGGTCAGGCAGCATCCAAGGAGCAGGAGAATCGACGTTTCGGGCATAAGCCTGACCTGCCATGATTTTCCAACACCACACTCTCTACTATGTGCTGTACCTGCTGTTATGATCCCAACTGACATTATTACTGGACAAGTCAGATCGCAGACTGAAATCTGGCTTGATAGATCATATTTTGATTTGTTTTGACTTTAACAAAGGAGTGTCTCATTGAAACATAAGCATGCAATACTGCAGATTTGTCTTTAATATTAAAACAGGAGTTTATTACCAAAATAAATGAAAATAAATAGAATAAATCTATCTACTTTCATCACAAACGAAGATTTTTAAACACACAGTAGAAGTATAATACCATTATTCCCAAAATGCTTGTGTATAAACTGAGAAAAAAACCCAGCTTTTGTATAGTACACAAAACACACCCCGGTACAGTACCCAAAATTTCACCCAAAATGCCACTCATGCAGTGTTCACATCAGATTTCCTCTCTGTACATCTCAGTAGGTTTAGCTACAACCTTAATTCCAAGTATGGAAATTCTGACAGTTTCTTCCTACAATTATTATATATGTGACTTTTAATGTATCCAGCTTTAAGAAACCTCTTCAGGGTTTTAACCCAACACTTCTAGTCTGCAACTATCACCAATTCTTTACTCTAAGCCAATCTAGTTTCACCACTTCTCAAGAACATTGGTCTATAGAACTATCTTCATCTAAGGACTTTGTAGAATTGCTCAAAACTAAAAGTAAAACTAAAAAAACTCTAAGATATAGGTACCAAAAACAACCTCTTCTGATCTTCTAAACCATGTTTGTTTATCTTCTTGGTCATGAAACCTTTCCAATGTACATAAGACTTCATTAACTCAAAAACTAGGCCTTAAATACTTCTAAAAGCAATTACCATGGTTATGAAAACAACTAATCTCTAGTTGATTATTGATTATTAATTAAATTAATTATTAACCTTAGACTCAGAAACACATGCCACTCACTAATTTAGATTCAAGAATACAAACTTCTAATAAATGACAATAAACATATATTAATCACATAATTTATATTACATTGCATACTAACTTGTGACTCATGCACTAGAATATCTAAATCTCTCTGAATGTCTGAATTCCGCATTTGTTCTGTGTGTAAGTAATACCCTGCATTTTATTCTGCATGCCAAAGTAAAAGACTTCATGTTTTTCCAAGTTATACTCCATCTGTTAGAATTTTGTCCATCTACTCAACTATCTCTATCTACCTACAACATCCTTCTTTCTTTTTCATGACATAGTTTCCTACCAATCTCGGAGTCGTCTGCGAAATTTGCTGCCATCCCTTTGTTCCCATTAACTAGTTCATCTTCAGCACAGGGCCCTGTGGGATCCTACCAATCATGCAAAGACCTGTTTATGCACACCGTCTGGTATCTGCCAAACAGATAATCTTCCTGCCATGCTAATAACTTGCCCCTTACATCATGAGCGTATGCCATATTCCTCAATAATGTTTGATGTGATGTCTGATAAAATTCTTTCTGGGAATCCAAGGGCTGTATGTCTACAGACTGTCATTGCTGCTCCCCCACCTTCCCACAGCTTTATTCACAGTGCATGTTAGTCCTTTAAAGAACTCCAATACATTGACAAAACATAATTTCCCTTTGCCACAATCATGCTCACCCTTCCCACATACCTTGAGTTTGTTTAAGTGTCCAGATATAACCAGTTTAATAATTGATTCTAGTACCTTCTCCATGACAGACAACAAGCTAACTGGCCTATCTTTTTTTCCAAATTGTTGCCTCTTTTCCTTCTTCAACAAAATTTATATTTACTGCTTTTTTGACTGATGGAACCTTTCCTGAATCAAATGAATTTTGGAAAATTAACACCAATACATTTATTAACTCATTAGCAACCTCTTTTAAAACCCTAGGATGAAGTCCACCTGGATTGGAGACTTGTCTGACCAGTAACCTGATGGGACCTGCCTATATATCTACATATTCAAATTATCTACCTGTGCTGTTAGACAGATAGCTCTTGCTGATCCTATCCTGCCTCAGGTAACATCAGAAAGAAGCCAGCATCTACTAGCTTAAGACCCATCACCTCTCTACTCCTACCAGTGTTGGAGGGAAGATAATGTTAGTATAAATGATGTATAAACAAAATAAGGATGCTATATAAAAATATGTTTTCACACAGTAAGTTGATAGGGTATAGAATGCACTGCCAGGAAACGTAGTGGAGGCAGGTTCAATTGAGGCATTCAAGAGTTTTTATAGATAGCAATGGCATGCAGGGAAATGGGGAAAAGAAATCAGCACTAGATAATAGAGCTGGTGCAGGTATGATGGGCCAAATGTCCTTGTCTTGCACCATAAAAATTCTGTGATTCTCTTCACAACTAGGATGCTTTAAAGACACCCTCAAGCTCTCCTTGAAGTACAGAATTATTTACCTTAATGAAACAATTAGAAACTTGCTACTAATTGTTCTGAATGGTGACTACTTCTCCATCAAGTTACATTATATTTTGAGTCCAAATGCCATAATGATGTGGCAGAACAGCAGGACCATAAGATATAGGAGCAGAAGTAGGCCATTCAACCTATCATGTCTTGCTCCACCATTTGATCATAGGCAATATGTTTCTCAATCCCATTCTCCTGCCTTCTCTCCGTAACACCTGTTATTACCAATCAAGAGTCCATCTATCTCTGTTTTAAATACACTCAATGACTTGGCCTCAACAGCCCTCTGCAGCAAAGACTTTCACAGATTCACCATCCTCTGGCTGAACAAATTCTTCCTCATCTCAGCTTGAAAAGATTCTCCCTTCACTCTGAGGCTGTGCCCTCAGGTCCTAGTCTCTTATTTGTGGAAACATCTTCTCCACAGCCACTCTCTCCCAGCCTCTCAGTGTTCTGTAAGTTTAAATGAGAATGCCACCTCATCTTTCTAAACTCCATCAAGTACAAACCCAGAGTCCTCAATCACTCCTCATATGACAAGCCCTTCATCCCTGGGATCATTTTTGTAAACCTTCTTTGGACCCCCTCCAATATCTATCCTTAGATAGGGGGCTCAAAACTGCTCATAATATTCCAAATCGGGTCTGACAAGAGCTTTACACAGCCTGAGCAGTACATCCCTGCTCTTCTATTGTAGCCCTTTCAAAATGAACGCAAACATTTCATTTGCCTTCTTAACTGCCAACTGAACCTGCATGTCAACCTGAGGAGAACCCTGAACTGTGACTCCTAAGTCCCTTTGTGCTTCAGATTTCTGAAGCTTTTCCCCATTTAGAAGATAGTCTATGTTTCTAACAAAGTAAATGAGCTGACAATTTTCCATATTGTATTCCATCTGTCACTCTTTGCCTGCTCTCCTCGCCTCTCCAAATCCTTTCATAGCCACCCTGCTTCCTCAGTACAACCAGTCCATCTACCTATTTTTGTGTCATCTGCAATACTATCAGTCCCTTTGTCCAGATTGTTAATGTATAATGTGAATAGTTGTGGTCTAATACAATCCCCTGCGGAACTCCACTAGTCACTGGCTGCCATCCAGAAAAAGATCCCGTTATCCCTACTCTCTAGCTTCTGCCAGTCAGTAAATTCTCTAGCCATGCCAGTACCTTGCCTCTAACACCATGGGTACTTATCTTATTTAGCAGCCTGCTGTGCAGGACCTTATCAAAGATCTTCTGGAAATCCAAATAGATCACATCCACTAGATCTCCTTTGTCTAACTTGCTTGTTACTTCCTCAAGAATTCTAACATACTTGTCAGGCATGACATCCCTTTGATGATGCCATTGTTACAAAGTCGAGCGAGTGTATGGTCACTTTAAGAGAGAGGTACCTTTTCCGAGCTGAGAGACTGTGACAATGCATGTGTCTGTGATTAGCTGACAGATGCAGAGAGTGCTGAGAATTGATAATATGTAACAATCAGCTGTGTTTTGATGTTAAGGCATCCAGATTTGAATTTAACCAATTAATTTAAATTGTGCCCAGGAAACCTAAAACCAATTGAATTTGAATATATTGAATTGACAACATCTGGCCAATGAGAGATCATCATTAAAGGAAGGGCATTTTGAAAATTGGTCAGAGCTAATTGCCCATTGAAGTAGAGAGCCAACTGCCGTCCATAGAAGTAAACATCTTGCTCTCAAAAGCAATCTCTCAGAAGACATAATCTATTAAAGGTTTTATACAAAGACACTTGCAGTAAGAAGACTACCTGGGGAGAAAACAGCAATTGGAAGGATGGGTGCATAAGAGGCTGTATGGACTTTAAGAGATTAAGGTTAATTTAATGTTTAGTAATTGTGTTATTGGAGCAGCATTTTAATAAAATTGGGGTCAGATGGTGTTTAGTTGTTAAGAAAAAGGCAGCTTGAGTTTGTTAGTAATTTTTGTTTGGTGTCCACTGTTAGAGTTAGAAAAATAAATTATTTTTTTCCTTTAAACTGGAAATCAGGGGTTTTCTTTCACTCACTCTCTCTTTTAGCAGATGGCAAGGTGAACTTACTGGGTGTCTTTGTTTTAATTAGCAGAGGGATTTGACTTTTGCGTCCTAACACTGTGTTGACTCAGACCTTATTTTACCATGCACTTCCAAGTACTCTGCAATATCATCCTCAATAATGGACTCTAAAATCTTATAAACAGCCAAGGTCAAGCTAACTGACCTATAGTTCCTGTCTTCAGCCTTTTTTCCCTTTTTAAACAGGAGTGTTACATAAACCATTTTCCAGCCCTGACTCCAGTGATTCCTGAATGAGCACCACCAATTTCTCTAAAATCTCCACAGCTTTCTTCAGAACTCCAGGATGTAGTCCATTTGGTATGAGTGATTTATCCACCTTCAGACCTTTCAGCTTCCTCAGCGCCTTTTCCTTAGTATTAGTGGAGGAAAGAAAAGAAGGCATATCCTGCTTTCTGGGTCCCACTACCTCATGGAAAATCCTTCCCCATGTGTCCAATGGGCCACATGTCGAGAACTGGTTTGTTCGGTCATGTGAAAACCCATGGTAAAAACTTAACCTGAGTAGATATCATGTTGAAATTGAGGGACGAGCCTTCTTTCCTCCTGTGGGCCATGAACGTTGCTCCAGAAGGTTCTTCTGCAGTTGTGCTGCAGGTAAGGCAGAAGTGTTCACCACTTATTGAATCTTGTAGTGTTCATGCCACCAGCACCATGCCAGACACTACAAACCAGGGATTACATTGTGGTACTTAACCATTATCATGGAGGATGTGTACCAGTAGGAAAAGCTCAAATCCTGCTTTGCAGATAGGGACCTGGAAGTGCTGGTGAATAGCATAGTGGAGAGGAGGGACTGTCTTTTATCCTGCTGACTGCCACAGGAGACTGCTGTATCTGTCCCGTCCAACTTTGCCTCAGCGCCCTGGGTCAGTGCTGTGTCCTGGGTTAAAAAGAACTCCCAGAAGGAAGGAGGTCAATAACTTTTTATACTGGGCAAGACTATTTTTCACATCTGCTCTCTACTAAGTCGCACCCACAAGGTCACCACTGACCCTAACTCTGTTATTGCGCACACATCACATCAAGGCTCATGGATTGAAACTCAGTAATGTCTACTTTAATGACTTTCACCCACCTATAAGTTGTTACTCAGATTTCAGTGAGGAACATAACAAAAGAGAGGTCAAATTAAATAAAGTTAAACTGAAGGTCAATGAAAATAGCATAATTGAAATAAAGTTACGAGAAAGATTTCATGATAAGTTTAAATGTATTCAAAGGGTGACAGATAGTAGGTTTTAAGAGTTACAGGATGGCAGACCAACTGGGCCAAGTGAAGGGCAAAATAAAGATAAAAAGTAAAATGAATGGCTATTTACTTGAATGCATATAGTATTTTGAACAAAGTAAATTAATTAGCGGCACAAATAGTAGTTAGTTGGTATGATCTTATTGTCATTAGGGAGACATTTTTATAAGGAGAGCAAAGCTGGGAACCAAATATTCAGGGGTATGTGACATTTTGAAAGGACAGACTGGAATGAAAGGGTGTTGGGGTAGCTTTCTTAACATGGGATAGAATAAGCTCACTAGCAAGAAATTATGTTCGATCAGAAGACATAGAATCTATGTTGGTGGAGTTAAGAAATAACTAGGGAAAGAAGAAATTGGTGTAAGTTGTCTACAGGCCACCCAACAGTAGCTATGTGGTGGAACAAAGATCAGGAGATCATGGCACCATGTAAAAAATGCAGTTTACTAATCAGGATGACTTTATTCTTCATATAGATTGTGAAAAACAAATTGGCTCAGGTGGCCATGGGGAAAAATTGATAGTGTATTCAGTTAGCTAGAAAAGTTAAAGCCCATTGGATTGCAGGGAATGTACTTGGATAGATTAATAATTGCTAAATGACCAAAAACAAAGGGTAAGAATAAATGGGTTATTCTCACCTTGGCAGGCTGTGACTTGTGGGGTACCACAAGATTCTATACTTAGTCACAAACTGTTTACATTATATATGATTGATTTGGACATGGAGACCAATGTAATATTTCTAAACGTCCTGATGACACTAAACTAAAGAGGAATATGTTGTTAGGAAGATGTAAAGCAGTCTCAGGTGAATTTGGGCAGGCAAACTCTAGATTAGAGTGGTGTTGGAAAAGCAGGTCAGGCAGCATCCAAGGAGCAGGAAAATCGATGTTTCAGGCAAAAGCCATTCATCAGGAATCAGGAATTTGGACAGGCTTAGTCAATAACAACTACATTGCCAATGCTATATAATATGGAAAAGTGTGAGGCTATCCACCTTGTTGGGAGAAACAGGCCCAATATTTCTTAAATGGTGAAATGTTGGAGAGTATAGATGTGCAAAGGGACCTAGGTGTTCTTGTTGTTATGTCACTGAAGGCAAACATGCAGGTTCAGCAACCTATTAGGAAGGCTAATGGAATGTTGGTTGTTATCGCAAGAGGATTTGAGTGCAGAAATAGTGAAGTCTTGATTCAAATGTATAGGATTGCACCTAGAGTACTGTGGACAGTTTTGGTATTCTATCTCAGAGAAAATATTATTGGCTGAGAGGAAATGTTCACCAGAAATATTCCTGCGATGGTAAGACTATCCTATGGAGAGATTCAGCAAACTAGGCCTGTATTTTCATTGAAATCTACAAAATACTTAAAGGTATAGACAGGGTTAATGCGGATGAGATGATGTCCCTGGTTGGGTGTCAAAAACAAGGGGCACAATGTGAAAATAAGGTGGAATGCAATTTAGGACCAAGATGAGAAGAAATTTGTTTACTTCATGAGTTGTGAATATTTGGAATTCACTACCACAGAGGCTTATGGAAGTTCAATGGAAAGGAAAATTAGAAGGGGTGTAGACATAGGACGAATTCACAAATAATGAAATGCATATTCAAGGAGGTCGCTGCTCAATAGTGGGGTTCTGAAGTCAGCATTTAACATTTATGGGAAAATTGGAAAACATTTTCTTCACGCCATAATTTTGAATTTTATTTTTCATTTTCACCATATTTTCCCCATTGTTCATATCAAACAGAGAGGGGAAAATTTCACCATAAAATATTTAATGGTGTAACATAATCAGTTTACCATACTCTAGGCCCCTCTTGCCAAATCAGTATATATTCAACTGCTTTCTTATAAAATCTCACTTTGTGTCTTCAAATAGTGGAAATTATGTACAAAGACAGTAGAATACAATTTTTCCTTTCTCAGGAGAAATAATTAATAATTGATTTTTAAAATGTTCTTCCTGATTTAGAAAGCTCTGATATTCAGGTTTCGATTCGCAAAGCATTTATCACATTTACAAACTGCTTGGGAGTCATTATATTCTTTTTCAACTTCATTTTGTCCATGTCTGGTATGTGTAGTGAACGTTGAGATCAATATTTTATTGCAAATTTGTGTCCAATTGAATAATGAGAAATTGAACTAAAAGAATCCACTGAACTTTAAGCATTCCTATCTCCTTTTCAACAAAGGCACAGGAACTAGCTAAGACTAAAAAAATTAGCCAACATTAAAAATTAATTTAAAAAAACCAAAAAAAATCCCAAAAAACAAAACCAACCCAACAAGGGACATCTTCTCATCTGCATTAACCTTGTCTATATACCTTGAAGTATTTTGTAGGTTTCAATAAGGATATAGATCTAGTTTGCTGCATCTCTCTATAGGCTAGTTTTACCATCACAGGAACATGTCTGGTGTTGGAATCAGAAACAAAAACAGAAATTGCTGGAAAAACTCACCAGATCTACCAGCATCTGTGGAAAGAAAACTGAGTTAAAGACTTACCTTGTGGATCAGTGGTCTCCATTTCAGCGGCAGGAGCGGTGCCAGCGAGGACCATGGGGCTGTGGGAAGGGAAATTCCCTTCTTATAGACTTACCTCGTGAATAGGCGGAGCGAAGGCTCAAAAGAAGTGGACACGGAGATTGCTGGGCATGTGAACTGTTATACTCGGGATACCTTCTGGGGAAGAACGACAGGTTTCACCTGAACTGAAGGGGCACCAATATCCTGGGCGGGAAGTTTGCTAGAGCTCTTCAGTAGGGTTTAAACTGGATCAGTGGGTGGGGGTTGGGAACAGGAGCTACGGATCAGAGGATAGACAATAGGTGCAGGAGTAGGCCATTCAGCCCTTCGAGCCCACACCACCATTCAATATGATCATGGCTGATCATCCTTAATCAGTATCCTTTTCCTGCCATATCTCCATAACCCTTGATTCCACTATCCTTGAGAGCTCTATCCAACGCTTTCTTAAATGAATCCAGAGACTGGGCCTCCACTGCCCTCTGGGGCAGAGCATTCCACACAGCCACCACTCTCTGGGTGAAGAAGTTTCTCCTCATCTCTGTCCTAAATGGTCTACCCCGTATTTTTAAGCTGTGTCCTCTGGTTCGGCACTCACCCATCATCGGAAACATGTTTCCTGCCTCCAAACCTTTAATAATCTTATGTCTCAATCAGATCCCTTCTCAGTCTTTTAAACTCAAGGGTATACAAGTCCAGGATGAAGTAGCTGGTGAACAGCCAGGTACAGCATGCAGAGAGTCTGTGAGGAGGGAATAGGCACTTGATAGGGCAAAGGTGCAGCCATGTGATGGGTTGAAATGTGCTTATTTTAATGCAAGAAGTATCAGGAAGAAGGGTGATGAACGTAGAGCATGGATCAGTACTTGGAACAATGATGCTGTGGCCATTATAGAGACTTGGATATCACAAGTCAGGAATAGTTGTTGGATATTCTATGGTTTAAATGTTTAAAAGGAATGAGAGCAAGGTAAAAGAGGTAAAGGAGTGGCATTGCTAATTAGGGATAGTATCACAGCTGCAGAAAAGGAGATCATCGAGGAGGGTTTGTCTGGAAGTCAGAAACAAGAAAGGAGCAGTCACTTTATTGGGAGTTTTCTACCAACCTCTTCAATGGCAACAAGACCCAGCTGAGCAGATTGGGAGGCAGATTTTGGAAATGTGTAGAAGTAACAGGGTTGGTGTCATGGGTGACTTTAACTTCCCTTTTAGTGATTGGAACCTATTTAGTTCAAATAGTTTGGGGATAGAGCAGTTTTTGTCAGGTGTGTCCAGTAAGGGTTCCTGACTCAATATGTAGATAGGCCGACTAGAAGGGAGCAATCTTGGATTTGGTGCTTGGCAATGAACCAGGCCAGGTGTCAGATCTCTCATTGGGAGAGCATTTCAGTGACAGTGATCACAACCCCCTGACCTTTACTATTGTCATGGAGAGGGATAGAAGCAGACAGTATGGGAAAGTATTTAATGAGAGGAGGGGGAATTACAATGCTATTAGGCAGGAACTGGGGTGCCTAAATTCAGAACAGATGTTCTTAGGGAAATGCACAGCAGAAATATGGAAGTTGTTTAGGAAGCACTTGCTGATAGTGCTGGACCAGTTTGTCCCACTGAGGCAAGGAAAGGATGGTAGAGTGAAAGAACCTTGGGTGACAAGAGATATGGAACATCTAGCCAAGGGGAAGAAGGAAGCTTACTTAAGGTTGAGGAGGCAAGGGCCAGACAGGGCTCCAGAGGTCATAAGGTAGTCATGAAGGAACTGAAGAATGGACCTAGGAGAGCTAGAAGGGGGCATGAAAAAACTTTAGCAGGTAGGATTAAGAAAAACCCCAAGGCATTATACACTTAAGCGAAGAACAAGAGGATGGCCAGAGTGAGGGTAGGTCTGATCAGAGATAATGGAGGGAACTTAAACCTGGAGTCATAGGAGGTAGGGGAGGTCCTTAATGAATAATTCGTTTTAGTATTCACTACTGAGAGGGACCTTGGATTTTCTGATGATAGCATGAAACAGACTGATATGTTTGAACAAGTTGATGTTAAGAAGGATGTGCTGAACACTTTGAAAATCATAAGGTTAGATAAATCCCCTGGACCAGATGGGATATACCTTAGGTTACTACAGGAAGTGATGGAGGAGATTGTTGTGACTTTGGCAATGATCTTTGCCAAAGATCATTTATCAAGATCATTTACCATTTATCACTTATTAGGATGCAGAACTGATAAGTGGCAGATGGTGTTCAACCTGGAAAAGTATGAAGTGATCCACTTTGGAAGGTCAAATTTGAACGCAGAATACAGGGTTAAAGACAAGATTCTTGGCAGTGTGGACGAACAGAGGGATCTTGGGGTCCATGCACATAGATACCTCAAACTTGCCACCCAAGTTGATAGGGTTGTCAAGAAGATGCATGGTGTGTTGCCTTTCAATAGTAGGGGGATTGACTTTAAGACCCCTGGTTAGACCACACTTGGAATATTGTGTTTAGTTCTGGTTGCCTCATTATAGGAAGGATGTGAAAGCTTTAGAGAGGGTGCAGAGGAGATTTACCAGGATGCTGCCTGGACTGGAGGGCATGTCTTATGAAGAAAGATTGAGAGAGTTAGAGCTTTTCTCATTGGAGCGAAGAAGGATGAGAGGTGACTTGATAGAGGTATACAAGGTGATGTGAGGCATAGGTACAGTGGAAAGCCAGAGACTTTTTCCCAAGGCAGAAATCGCTAACATGAGAGGGCATAATTTTAAGGTGATTAGAGGAAAGTTTAGGGAAGATATCAGAGGTAGGTTCTTTATACAGAGATGGGTGGGTGCATGGAATGCACTGTCAGCAGTGGTAGTAGAGTCAGATACATTAGGGACATTTAAGCATCACTTGGATCGGCACATGGAAGATAATACAATAAAGGGTATGAAGTCTGATCTTAGAGTCGGATAAAACGATCGCACAATATCGAGGGCCGAAAGGCCTGTACTGTGCTGTACTGTTCTATGTTCTATGTTCTTAACATTTCAGGTCCAGTGACCCTTCTTCAGAATTAATTGTGATTAGGAAAAGATTGGTATATTTGGTAAATAAAGGGTGGGGGAAGGGGAAGGAGTGAACAAGTAGAGGTGGAGCCCAGACAGAGAGAAATATAATTGAGCAGACAAAGGAGTGGGAAAAGGTCAGCCTGGGAGAATGAATAGCTGCTATTGGAGACCATTAGTAGCTGGCAATGGGTTATTTGTGGTAGCAGCCCATGTGATGACAAGGTCTGGTGTGTGGGGAATATAGGTAACGACCTGGAAGAACATGTCAGATACACTGGAAGAAGAGTTTTGTCTCTTTTTGGGGTATATGGAACATTCCTTGTTCTATTCTTACTCTGGTCCCTATCCACAACTCTTTCTCTGGAACATTGATGACATCTGCTTCCCTCTCTTGTCTGGAATTGGAAAATCTTTTCAATTTTGCTTCCAATTTCCACCCTATGCTCCCCTTCATCTGGTCCATCTCTGACTCTTCCCCTCCCTTTCTTGACATCTCTGTTTCCATTCCTCTGCATTGGCTGGTCACCAGTATCCACTGCAAACCCATTGACTCTCATTACTTTGACTAGACATCCTCAAATCCTCCTTCCTGTAAAAACATATTCCATTCACCCGGTTTCTCTGTCTCCATTGAGTCTGTTCTGATGATGCCACCTTTCACGGGGCCTCTAAAATGTCCACCTTCTTTCTCAACCGAGGACTCCCCAGCACTGTGGTTGACAGGGCCCTCAGCCATGCCCAACCCATCTCCCTCTCTTCATCCCTTAACCGTGCTCTCCCTGTCCACAACAACGATAGGATCCCCCTTGTCCTCACCTATCACCCCACCAGCATCTACATGCAAAGGATCATTAACCGTCATTGCCAGCAGGATGCCACCACTAGTTACTTTTTCCCCATCTTGCCAGCCTTCTGCAGGAATCTGAGCACCTTCTCTCATGTCCTTACCCCAACTCTCACACACCAGGTCTTGTCATCACGTGCTACTATGACAAACAACTCATTGTCAGCTACTAATGGTCTCCATTAGCAGCAAATTATCCCCTTAAGCTGACCTTTATACGTTCTTTTGTCTGTCTAGTTGTTGTTCTCTTTCGTTGGGCTCCCTCTCCACCTATCATTCACTCCTTCTACCTCCCCACCTATTCTTTAGCAAGTAAGCCAACCTTTTTTTCAAGGTTAGATTCCCTACAGTGTGGAAACAGGCCCTTCAGTCCAACCAGTCCATTCCGTACCTCCGAAGAATAACCCATCCAGATCCACTACCCTCTGACTAATGCACCTATGGGCAATTTAGCATGGTCAATTCGCCTGATCTGCACATCTTTGGACAGTGGGAGGAAACAGGAGCACCAGGAGGGAATCCATGCAGACACAGGGAGAATATGCAAACTCCACACAGACAGTCACCGGAGGCTGGAATTGAACCTGGGACCCTAGTGCTGTGAGGCAGCAGTGCTAACCACTGAGCCACCATTTTAACAAATGCCTGTTGAATTCTAGAACTGTTGATTATTGTAAATATTTTGAACATTTATCATTAGAAGAATTTATAAACCAGGTACAATTTTTATATATTTTTATTTATTATTGCATTCTAGTTAAGCAACTTGAAACTACGCTCTTAAAACAAAGGTTCTAATTGACATCCTCAGAATAAAACATTAACTAATCTTGTATGTATCACATTTCAACTTCAATTTTTATTTTCTTTTATTTTAGGTAGAATTAACCTTCATAAAATAAATAATTAGCATTTGTTGTCTGTCCTATTTGTGACAACTACAAACTAGCACTGTGCTTAGTGTACTAAATATCTGCTAGTTCTCAGGCTTGCTTAGTGAACAGTTAAACTCATTGTTAGATTTTATTTTCATTGGCTATGGTTGAATGATTCAGACAATCAGGTTGTACGGATTGTTTATGCCACGCTCCAGTAACTGGAAAGCATTTATCCCTAGAATGGTGTGACCTCCTATTTCAATGATGATCTAACCCACATGGTTCAGTGAGTATAGACACAGATGAGAAATCACTCTGTCAGCTTTATTTTATGAGTGTCTCTTTAAGAAAAATCAATCATATTCAGTAGACCAAGGATAAAGCTCTGCCCTATAATACGTTCCTGAATTACTACACTAACAAAAGGAAAATAAGTCCTAACTGCAAAGGATACTCTATGCTTCCTAAATGTTATTTCTATTTATTTGATAATGTTATAAACATTTCAATATTTTATTCACCCATAGGATCAAGTGCTTCCAAAGGATTGGTTACAATTAATCAGTCTTGTGTGTAATTATGGCAACCAAAATAACCCATTTAGTGTCAGATGTGGCTCAAAATTAATTTTAAAAAGCAATCATGCAGTGTTTTGTTAATGTGTAAATTCCTAGTAAAGTGTTATAATTATTATACAACAAATTCACTTTTTTACACTATTTTTCAATTTTTTTTATTTTCGAGACAACAATGGCATGTTCTGTTAGAAAATTATTTCTATTACAGGATTTTGAATATTAAATTTTGAGAGGGATGGAACGTGTTCTTTCAGATATGTCATTATATATCAATACAGTATATTGTAGATTGAAATCACACAACTACAGAAGTAATTCAGCTGACTAGAATGATGTGGCTGGAAAGGTTTCAACAAATATTAATGGCTAGAAATGCCCTTCTTGTATTTATGTGTCTTAAACACTTCTTTATAGAGGTATGGATCATTTAGTGACGACAGTGCTTAAAATATAATTATAGTCAATTCCCATTTGCTACACTGAATTAAACACTGCTTTAGTGGACTGCTGCATAATAACTAAAACACAAATTAAAGCAATTATTGAGTAGGTGGGCATGACTGAAATAATCCAACCAGCAACCTGCTGGTAATGTGTGCTGTAAATCATGCTTGAGATTCAGTTTTAATAACCCTTGTGCTTTTTAAGACAAATATGAATAATAAATCTGATGTACTTGACTAAGTCACAGTAAGGCAGTATATCAATATGTTGTAGCTTGATAAACTCTAGAAGTCATTGATCTTCACTTTTATAGACTATATCATTTCATTTTCTGTATTATTGTTTGTGAACTAAAATGGAAAAATGATTATTTTACAACCAAGCACTGTGAGAGAAATTGCTGCACTTTTAAAGACAGGTTATGAAACTCATTGGGTATAGTTTTTACACTGGTGCATTTTACAATAGTAGAGGAGGATGTTTATCAATGACATGGCATTAGGTGTCAGTGCAGAGTGAGATTTGGCTGGCAACAGGTAGCTGACTGGTTCGTGCAATCATGACCAGTAATATATACCATAAGTCATCAGTCTAGTGACAAGACTGGTAGCTGAACAGCTTGTGGATGTGAACAATACAGGCACTACATGAAGATTATGTATGTCTTTTTCTGCAGTAAAAATACTTGAATGCTGAAGAAAGTGAGTGTTTTTTTTCTCCCACCAGTTCCTGCCACCTGTTGGCTTTAACCAGTAACAAAGAGATTTTATAATTAGTGTGCCAATCATCCTCTGCCTCCAGAAAAGAAGTGAAAGGATCTGGAGAATGGTGATTGAAGAATCTTGGCAAGTGAATGACTCCAAGGCAGGTTTTGAGGTGGCACAGTGGCTTGCACTGCTGCCGGACAGCATTAGGGACCTGGGTTTGATTCTACCGTTGGGCAACTGTCTACGTGGAGTTTGCACATTCTCCCTGCATTTGTGTAGGTTTCCTCCGGATACTCTGGTTTTGTGCAGGTTAGATAGATTGGTTATGTTAAGTTGCCCCATAGTGTCCAGGGATGTGCACACTAGGTGGGTTAGCTATGGAAAATGTAGGGCTACGTGGACAGAGTAGGGACATGGTTCTGGGTGGAATGCTTTTTGGAGGGTGGATGTGAACTTGATGGGGTGAATGCCTGCTTCCACACTGTAGGATTCTATGAAGTGAAAGGAACATCTTAATAAACCCTGTGGGCTGGTGCTGTTCAACAGTGTTTCTCTGATTTTCCTACCCATTCAACTACATTTTTTGTTCATCTGCATTTGTCTGCATGTAGATTTGGGTTTTTTGCGTAAACAGGGTGAGAATTATATCTGGTAGAATCATACATGGATAGTTCATACATGTGTTCTTGCGTTTACAATTTACTTATTTGTAATAAATAGTAGTTCTTGTTAAGGATAGGAACCTGGTCAGTGTTTTCTCTTCATTTGATTCCAGCAGACCTGTAAATTTGGAACATTGTGACCTTTGATTTAATCACTAATATTTGTGGTGACCATGGGAGTAGTGGGGCTTGAGAATCAATGCACATTTTACTTGAGTTATAACTTACTCCAATAGAACAATGGAATTTTAGGATTTGAAAGCAGTTAAAGGTTTTTTTCTAAATGACTTCTTCATGCCATATCTAAATAAACTTTATTTCAAAGTTTCAGTCACCTTAATGAACACAGGATCTTGATTTTATTTCTCGTTCAAAGGTAGTACACCTTGCAATGTGTCACTACTTAAATAAAAAAAGAAAGAACTACTGATGCTGTAAGTCAGAAACAAAAATCGAAATTGCTGGAAAAGCTCAGCAGGTCTGCAGCATCTATGGAGAGAAATCAGAGTTAACATTGCAGGTCAAGTGACTCTCTTGCTCAGGAACCTGAGGCTCACTTGACCGGGGACAAATGTTTGCCAGGGCACCGAGAGAACTCTGCTCTTCTTCATGCCATCTTTTATATGATTATGCAGGTGGGACATTGATTTGTTAATTACTCAATTGCCACCTCTGAAATTGCTGCACCCCATTAGCACTGAACTGAAATGCCAACTGAGATTATGGCTTGAGCTTTTCATGGGTGTAGTGGCCCTGTCCAACAGCTGAAAACCAAGCTAGCATTCATGAGCCTGGGAAACCTCTCTAGGATTTCATGGTCATTAGGAAATGAATGGCATGTGAAAGGATATTCTGTTTCCAAGACCTGCTGAACTATCAGATGACTGTCAACTCTACAGTCTCAGCAGAGCTATCAGGATTGCAAACCACCTCTGCTACTTCAGGCAGACTCAACAAAGAGCCATGGGAGAGGTTGCATACTGAGGCAAGATGGGTGCTACATGGGCTTGTCCATCAACCCTGGATGGACAGGATGTGTAGTTAGTTGGGAAAGTTGCCATCTGGCTGCTGGTGTGGTGGAGGTAAATAAAATTCTGTCCTATGAGCTTAAACATCTGTTTGAGAGCTTGAGCACACAAGCCTTTAATTCAGAGATTGCAATGTTAACTGAATAAATCAGCAAACGTGAACAATTTAAGAATTTGCAAGTAGTGGGTGAATAGCTGTCTTCGTGCAGAAAGTTCTGTAAACTAAGAATTGTGATAAGTACTACATCTATAGGTCTGAAGGGAACAGTTAAGGATGTACAGAAAAGCAGTAATTTGGATGAAATCAAAAAGATAGGGTTGAATTTTGCCACCTAAGTAAAGTCAAGATCCTGTAAGCCTATGCAGGAGCAGTGGTGAGATTTCTTTTCTTGAGATTCTGTAGCCTCCAAACCTCTGACAGGTGGGAGAGTGGTCAATAACAGGTGATGGATGATAAGTTGATGGGAGGCATCGTTTTTAAAGTACAGTCCACAACCTTCATACAGGCTGCAAATAATGAGGGCATTGGGAAGGATAGAGAGCAAGGGAACCCATGTGGAGAAATGGTTGCCATGGGGTGAGAGTGGCTCCATGTCTAAATGATAACTCTGTGCAGATGTTACTGCGGTCACTGAAGTGAAAGACAGAAAGCTTCTGTTCCCACTGGATGGAAGGAGGAGGTCAAAACTAAACTAGTCCCACTTTCCTATGTTTGGCCCAATTCCCTCTAAACTTTTCCTATTCATGTACCTATCCAAATATCTTTTAAATGTTGTAAGCACTTTAATGACCTTGTGAGGTCTTGTAGAGTAAAGAGAATCCTTGAATGCCTAACACCAATAAGGAATGATGTAAGGTGGCTGGTTCTTTCATCAGGAAGAAGCAGTTTCACATGGAGCCTCAGCGTCACCTATGCACGAAGTCTATGGTCAATCAAAAGTATTCACTTCACTGACAAGAGCTGTTAATAATGACATCAAGGGATTTGGGATATAGTATAGAAGTACATTGCAGAGCACGTGAGACAAGTGTGGCACTATGTATTTCTGACATCACAGAACAACTGCACTTATAATTTTAGGGAATGGAGAAGCACAGAAGGTGATGGGTTTTACATTATTGTAGTTATGCAGTTCCGTCGATTGCCTCCTTTCTGCGGTGGAGAAGTGTGAGTGTTCCATTGACCTGAGCGTGATGTCATCAGGAGTTCTCAATGCCTAGTAGAGCTATCCATATGGTAAGGTCAGAGGGGAGAAACCAGACAACGCCCAATCAAAAACAAGGCTTCACTGATCCAGATGGAAGATATTCATGCGATATCAAAGGTTAAGTCAGCAGACGAAGTCTGCAGCAGGGCAATCCTCAGTCATTGAAGTTTCCTTGCCACTGGAACTGCATCTAACTTCTGTCATGGACTGTGCGTCTGTTGATGGGCAACAGCATTCCCAAGTTAAAAGATATCCTTTCCAAAGCATCTATCTAAAGGAATTCAAGCGCCCTTCAAGAACACCTGTCGGCTAGAGGAACTACAGAACAGGAACCTGGGAAAAGAATGCCAGCTATGGGGTCTCTTATGCTGATGGTTGCCTAGCAACCTAAGGTGGATTTAACTTCCGCTTCAAACACTTGGAGGCAAGGAAGGAAAAGTAGGGCTGCAGTCAGGCTGCTTGATCTCTCTCTCTCTCTCTCTCTCTATTTTCCTGTTGAAATCTAAGAACCGAATAAAGTCAACAGCACAGATTTTGGACCACCTTGTAAACCTTGGAAGACTTTGATAACAAGATCTTTCATTTGTATGTGACTATCAGTAATTCAATTTTTTCAACTTGATAAACAGTAGACCATGAGAATTCATCAACTTCTTTCTTTTGTTTTACAGACCATTGGTCAATGAAAGTGGTTCTTTCCTTCTTTTTAAATACAAAGTTATTCTTTCCTATGTGTGTGTGAAAATATTTTTATTTGGGATTAAAAGGGAATATTGCAATTTTGGTTATATATTAGATATTAATCAATGCTGCGTGTTTTAAGGATAAATTCATACATTGAACAGATTGTTTTGGGTTTATTTGAGAAGTCAATTCCTCAGGAAAACAATTGGCCATTTTGTTGATTGATTTTAAATAGTTATATAAATCATGTGATTTATGGAATAATGGGGTTTAATTAACAGCACATTCCTCCCATCATAGTTGTAACACTGGTGCATCTTTGATGCAGATACAGTATCAGCCACATGGAATGTATCTCCCATCCACTCTCCTTTTCACTAGAGAAAACAAACTCAGAGGTTAGAGCACACATTGACATTTGGAACCTTCAATTTTCAATGGCCATCAACTTGCTTATGTTGCCTACATTTGCTGCAGTGGTTTATTGGAACATCCTTACACCAAGTTGTCTCTTCTATGCTTCACACTCGACAACCTCTCCAAATTTATAAACCTTTGTCCATCTGAAGCTCAGCCTTCCTGCTTGACAACTCCACTGTAATTCATGGCTGCCAAATCCAGCCACATTCATCCACTGGTGAGGTCTCACCACAACAGATGATATCCTGTGAAACTCTTGTACTAAATAGGAATTTTAAAAAATTTAACCAATTTTCTAATCTACCTGTTCAGAGGTATTATTACACACCTCGAGAGCACAGGGGTAGGGACACTATCACTATACCACAAGAGGGCCGCCCTCAATAGGAAGTTTTAAAAGACCAACAACATTGCTTTCATTCAGCTACTGAAAAGTTCAGTTGCCTAAACCTTTTACTTTCTTAGCATTCCTGATCCCCTGAAGTATTTGCATGGATGCAGGAAGAATTAAGAGATACTTCTTTCATATTCCTCTATCATTTTACTGGCCCCTGCAACTTCAAGCCCCATGCTACAAATCTGATTGAACTCACATTGTGTTAGGAAGAGTAGTGTGTTTGACAATGATAGTAGAGTATCAGCAATTCAAGTCACATCAGGGAGCATAAGAGTAAATAGTTAAACTAAAAGGACTATCTATGAATACATTTATCTTATCAAAAAAGAGTTTAATGAATTAGTGCAACAGACAGAGATGACTAGATTTGATATAGGTGCCATTGCTCAGATACCATTACAAAGAATTTGATATTAGGGAGGTAATATTCCAGGGTGCTTGGTCTTTACAAAAGGTATGGAAATTGAAAATGAGATGGCATGACCCTGCCAATAAAGGATAAAATAGAAGGAATAGTAAAACATAATTCTAATAAATTAGTAAAAGCATGGTCAGCATGGGGGGAGCTCATAAATAGCAAAGGACAGAGAATACTGGAGTGAATCAATTATAGGTCCCATAACTGTAATTATAATGTTGAATGGAATTCAAATTTGAAAATTATGGAGTATATAACAAAGCTAATGCATAATCCTGTAGGAATTTTATCTTTCACTGGACTTGCCAAATCAAATTGGCAAATGTGGCAAATTGGAGATGAGTTTGCAAATTTACTTGAGACAATTTTCTGGAACAATATGTTGTGTAACCAGTGAAGGAACAAAATATTTTAGATCTTGTATTAGTAATATGGGACTAATTGCCATCACAGTAAAGGATGCTGTGATGACAGAATTTCATACTGAATTTGAGAATGTTGTTGTACTTTAAACAACCAGTTATGATTGTTAGGAAGTCAACTTGGCTGAGGTAGATTGTGAAATTTAAAGATAAGATAACACATAGTAAAGGCAAGCATTTAAATATAACTAGCAGAATTTTCCCTGCATTTGAACAATCTGGTGAGAAATTTGGAAAATATAGCGAGAACGGAGATGTCAACAACAAGAGGTTTGCTTTTCTCCTTAAGGTTTCAATTTAGATGAGTACCTCACTAGCATGCAGCAAGGACTGTATTTATGTGCATTTGCATCTCATTAATTAGACCATTAGGTGGAGGATCAGAAGTAGGTTACTCTGCTCTGTCATTCAATGAGATCATGGTTGATCTGATAATCCTCAACTCCGCTTTCCTGCTTTTTCTCCATAAATCTTGGTTTCCTTACAGATTAAAAATCTACCTTAGTATTGAATATTATAAATGACCCAGCCTCACAGCCCTCTGTGAGAAAGTATTCCACAGATTCACAACCCTGTAAGAGAATAAATTCTTCCTCCTCTCTGGGCAACTTATTCTGTCCATTTGTGGCCCTAGACTCTTCAAAAAAAGGAAACAGCATTTCTGCTTCCACCCTACCAAGTTCTCGAAGAATTTTATACATTTCAATAATGTTACCTCTTATTCTTCTATACTCCAATGAGTTTGGGCTCAACCTGCTCAATCTCTCCTCCATATCTTGGATCAGTCTTGTGAACCTCCTGTAACACCCCCGTATATTTTTTCTTTGGAAAGGAACTCAAAGTGTTCACAATATTCCAACTGTGGCCTGATTAGTGCCTTTTACAGTTTTAGCACAATCTCCCTATTCTTTATACCCAATCCCCTTTGAAATAAACACCAACATCCATTTACCTTCCCTGTTACCCACTGAACACGTACGGTAGCTTTTTGTGACTCAAGTACAAGGACTCCCAAATCTCTGTATGCTGTCGCTTTCTGCAGTCTTCCTCGATTTAAATAATATTCAGCTCCTTTATTCTTCCTGTTAAAATGCATAACATCTCATTTTCTCACATTATTTTCCATCTGCCAAATTTTTGCCCTCCTGCATTACCTGGCGATATCCCTCTGCAAACTCTTTGTGTCAAACTCACAACTTGCTTTTCCATCTATTATAATTATCCACAAATTTGACTGTTATACATTCACTTTCCTCATTCAAGTTATTGTACATTGCAAACAATTGTGGCTCCAACATTGATCCCTGTGACATACCACTAGTTACAGGTTGTCATCTGAAAATGGCTCCCTTATCTCACAAAGAAGAAGAACAAAGAAAATTTACAGCCCAGGAACAGGCCCTTTGGCCCTCCAAGCCTGAGCCGATCCAAATGAACTGTATAAACTTGTCAGTCAATTCCTAAGCATTTGTATCCCTCTGCTCCGAACCTACTCATGCATCTGTCTAGATGCATCTTAAATGAATCTACCATGCCTGCCTCTACCGCCTCTGCTGGCAACGCGTTCCAAACGTCCACCACCCTCTGTATGAAGTACTTGCCATGTGTATCCCCCTTAAACTTTCCACCTCTCACCTTGAAAGCATGACCTCTGGTTATTGAATCTTTCACCCTGGGAAAAAGCTTGTCTCTATCCACCCTGTCTATACCCTTCATAATTTTGTAAACCTCAATCAGGTCTCCCCTCAATCTCCTTTTTTCTAGTGAAAATAAACCTAACCTACTCAACCTCACTTCATAGCTAGCACCTTCCATACCAGGCAACATCCTCGTAAATCATCTTTGCACCCTCTCCAAAGCGTCTACATCGTTTTGGTAATGAAGCGACCAGAACTGTACACAGTATTCTAAATGCGGACGAACCAATGTCCCAACTCTCTGTCTTCTATTATTTAGCCAATCCTCTATCAATGCTAATATACTACCTCCAGCACCATGAAGTAGGTGCTGAAGGTAATATATGAGCATTGATATTAGTCATCTAATTTGAAGTAGTCTAATATCTGGTAGCTTATGAAATGCCTTTTGTAAATCCACTGCTTCTCCTTTATCTATCCTTCTTGTTATCTCCTCAAGAGTTTTAATAAATTTGCCAGGCTTGATTTCCCCTTTGTGAAGCCATGCTGACTCTTCTTGACTCAGACAGTCAGCAGGCAGTGCCATTGTCTCTCCTGGCAGTCCAAGAAAAAGAGAACAACCCTCTGGGAATCCATGAAGTGGAATGGTCATTTACTTTCTTCTGCCTTTTTTTTTGGATTGTGGATGAGCAACAGACAGTCTCAAGCTTGCATGTTAAATTATGTGCAGATGACATTAAAAATAACATTAGTGGTATGAATGCTATATGGTCTTGTCACTGGTGAGCACCTCTGCCTCTGCTGACCTGAGAACTGTATGAGTAGGGTGCCATGAAGCCTAGATATGTAGTACCAATGAGAGCAGACAAAGATTGCATGAGAAAAGTTGTCAGAGTTCATGAACGGAAACCCTCCATGAAACTCAATAAAGTGGTTGACTCTTTGCCAAAATATGGGAAGCTTCAGTCATAATTCACAATTCTCAATGAATATACTTTCCCTAAATGAATGAAATCTCCAGAGGGAAAAAAGTATGTCATTGAGGCTAATTATAAGATTTAAGGATTAAGATCAAAAGAAGAGGCTGACTATGTTGCTAACCAGTATAGTTAGCCTGAGGATTGGGACAGATTTTAAAATCAGCATTGGATGAAAATCAGAACTGAAAAAAAGAGTCTTACTGGACACAAATCATTAACTTTGCTTCTCTCTCCACAGATGCTGTCAGACCTACTGAGTTTCTCCAGCATTTTCTCCATTTGTTTAAGACATTGCCTTTCTGCGAGCACAGTCCAATGAGGAGATGGGGCAGAACAAGCATGTTGCTGGCTGAATGAAAGGCCTTGTAGTGATGTCCTGCTGGTGAGCAGGAGAATGTAGTGATGTGTCAAGTTGAAAGTTGATGTGTGATGATGTTAAAATAATTTATGGGCTGTTCTATAAGGTAATGGTTCTGAAAAAGTTAGCAATTGAGCTGTACTGAGCTCCACCCAGTCTGATGATGTTATTGCTGCCTCGGGGTGACAAATCAGTTGGAGTTTGGCAAAGGGAGGGGTCATATGTTTCTCCCCTAACTTTTGTTAGTAATAGCTAATAACAATTAATGCAATCTATGAATAAACTACACCTTGACATCTAAGACTCTTCTGCTTGAAACTGATTTGTGGTATACCCTCTACTACAGATGACTGAATAACTAATTAGGAAGGAGGATTGGCAACAGCAGTCTATCCCAATCACAAACCACCAGCAATTGGTATCTCGACATCACACCAGAATATCTCGTTGCATCAGCAATGTGCATCACTTTATAATACCACATGCTGGCAGTGGCAGACATGTCATGTAAAGTTTAGAAGAGATTAACAGTGAAAATAACTAAGAAAAACTAAATGAAACAAAGAAAATGTTTTTGTAGACAAGTGAGTCATCACTTTAAGACCATTACCATATCATGAAAGGATTAGCAGGCCCACTTGCAGCTATTTTTAAACAGTTGTCAATCAGCCTGGGCACATGGTAATGGTAATAACTTAGTAACCGTTCCCCGAATCAAAAAGGCAGCCAGACCCGGAGGAAAGATGCGCAGAGAAGCTTGTCATAGTTGTCAGCAGTAATTCGTCAAAAGGATGGACATGTTATTTTATGGCAATGTGCTGTATCAACATCATACCTGCGGCATGTGCCAGCAGCTGATTCAGCAAACACACAGAATGTACTTCAACCAAAGGACCATGTTTGAAAGTCTGAGGGGAGTAATCCTCAGTCAAGTCAGGGGGATTACTGTCAACCAAGGAGTCTCTGCACAGTCAGTCATGGGCATCTGATATTAATCCAAAGATTTGGACATAGTTAGGGTGTCAGACTATGAGTTCGTTCCCATCACTGTCTGGGAAGTAGGCCACTGTCCTGCACATCCAGTACAACAAATCAGTCAGGAACAGCATAGACATTCATCAGGAATCTGATCATTTATCCGTTTGTCCCTCTCAGTGAATTATGGAACTGGGCCATGGTCAGTCCAGAACAATGATGAGATGTTATGCTATGCTGGGCTTGAGGGAAAGAGTAAGCAGTCCCTTAGAGGGGTTTGATCATGGTATGACACTAAGGATGGGTAGCCTTGTATCTCGATTTTTGAGGCTGCAGTTGCGATTATCATGAAATTGAGATAGGTATTTTTGTAAAATAGCAGTAAATTTATGAATATGCATTTCTGTTTTCAATGAAGAGTCATTTCTGCCACCTATGTGCCTTCAGAAGCTTTTCTTTATTAATTCCCTTCCATTTTGTGTATGGTGAAGGACTATTCGTGGTTTGCAGTGACTGAACTGGAAAACAATGGGGATTTAAATATGGCACCGGCGGCATAAATCCTGATAGATGTCATCATTCCTGCTGCTGGGAAGTGCTGGTTAGGGTATGAACGGATGCCACAGACGCATGGTGCACACATAATGAGGTAAGCAGCAAAGAATTGCGTAAGACAACTTGTTAGAGCTCAAGAGAAATACTTCTAAATCGAAATTTAGCTGATAGTTGAGAAAATTCAGCTAGAATATACAGACAATTTTAATTTTAAAAGGCTGGAATTAAGAGTCTAATGATGACCATGAATCCATTGTCAATTGTGGAGGAAAATCCACCTGCCTCACTAATGCCCTTTAGAGAAGGAGACTGTCATCTTTACTTGGTCTGGCCTACATGTGATTCCAGACCCACAACAATGTGGTTGACTTTTAACTGCCCGCTGGGCAATAAATGCTGGCTGAACCAATGATGCCCTCATCACGTGAATGAATAAAACAAAATTGTGAATCCTTGCATTCAGAAGTCATAACAGATAGAATGGTTAAAGGAACATTTGATCAGTCTTTGTCAGGTCTCTTACAGTCCAAAGACAATTGAACTTTAGAGAAAGCTGTTCAAATTGTGTTTGGAGCAGAGGTCAGGAAGAATTATAGTCAAACCCTGACTGGAGATGAACAGCCTTATCACAGAGCAACAGAACCTATTAACCTGAACACACCTCTCTCCCTTTCCTGCAAAATCCTTTCCCCTATTTCTAATCTGGGTCCTGAGTCAGTCCTTTGATCTTGGGCCTCTAGTGGGTTTAGCTTTGTAAGCTGTCATGGCCTCTGCAGTCATTCTGCCATTCAAAAGAGCTGCTGAGCTCTAATCAACCAGCAGTGTTTGACGAATTAGTGTGTTTCTACCCATCACAACAAAGGCCTGTTGCTGGCCACTTAAGTGTTTGAGTGGAGTGTCACTTAATACCGATGGCCTTCCTGGAGGAGGCAGTGTGACTCAGACTCTCTAGTCAGGCGAGTACCACAAAGTGTCCATAAGTTCCAGCCTGAGACTTGGGATTCACTCTGAATACAGTAGAGCTGACAACTTTAGCATGATACCATCTGAGATTTGCAGGTGGTCCTGCATTTAGATATTCCCCTTAATGCTTCTTATATGTGAAATTAATGTTGGCAATAGCAGCTACCAGTGAGACTTGTTGACAGAATACAATATCTGTTATTGTTTCACACTAAATTTAACAGACAATTGCAAAGAAAGAAAGAAAAAGATTGGAACTTTGAGAGGAGAAGGAGATTCCTGAAGTGGAATTGAGATAGCAATACCAAATAAAGTACTGAAGTTGTGAACTACTCCTGGAGGAAGTCTGAATGCAACAGTTTGGCAAGGTACAAAACTACACAAGTCACTGATGTTTCCTGCAAACTGTTAAGTTTATCATTCATTCTCCAAAATTAGAGCTCAATCTCTCCTCTAACTCCTGCTGACTGAAACTCTTTTTGTCCTGGTTTAGTTAAGTATATGGATGTAAGAAGTAACTTCTAGCATATTTTTCCAATGCTGAGGTGACTTGAATCATTTGTCAATTTAAAAGTGCCCAATGCTGTTGCTGAGCATAAAAGGGAAAATATTATTTTTCTTCATACATGCATGTGTGCAATGACATGCACAAATAACATTTTGTTTATCTTCACTCCATTTTTCTTGGTCATTTGCATGTTGGGTCATTATATTATTATAAGATGTTATTTGGCTATTGTATATTCATTATTATGTGTTCATTTTGTCTAACATTTGCATAATTAATAGTTTTGATGTGTATTGATGAATTTCAGATCAAGGTTCTGTTACACTCTGGTGAAAAGATCTATGTAACAGATGGACAAAAAGAAACTCTTGGATCATTTTTGAAAAATAAAAATTCTGATCAGCTGTATGCAGCATTCGATAAATGAAGAATATATCTGATATGAAGGCCACGAGAGCATTTCTAGTTGCTGCTCTTTTTGATCTTAAATTTCCCTCATTTGCTGTACTGATGTGCAATTTGAAGTTCATTTAACTTTTGTTTTCTGTTCCTTCATATTGCAGATGCTGCATGACTTTTTGCAATCAAATAGTTCAGTGAATTAGAATTAATAAAAGATCTTGTAATTTCTGCTTCAAAATAGTTTAAAAGTTGAATGCTGATGCAATTGAAGGAAATGAATTAGAAAAGTTATCGAGCTTGACAGTGCCACTGAATTAACATACATCATTAAAGTAACAATTATTAAGGCCCTGTGGGAGAATGATTGTGAGGCCTATACTCTGAGTGGCAATTTTTAGAATGACTACTGTCATGTTAAAAATGGTAGTCCAAGCATGAAAACTCCCTTGGGCGATATTAATGCCAGTTTACATATTCTAATGTAGAGTGACACTGATTAAATGCTTAGTGTGTGAACTGAAAATGCTGATTGAGCCAGATATTGTGAATCAAATCCAATTAACTGAAGTCACACAATACCCTTTAAAAATATGTAAACACCCAGTGCTATGTCACATACAAACTAGACCTTATTCCTGCAGATTTATGCCAATATGGTGCAGGAAAACGAATCCTTCATTGCCATTCATTCACTGGATGTGGACTTCACAGGTAATAGTGTCATTTATTTTTGATCCTTGGTCTATCTTAAGCTGCCTGTAGTAAACCATTGAGAGACATGCTCACGACATCCTCACTAAATCATGAAGCCCAATGAATCTTTCTCTAGTGTTTGGTTGCCGACTGAGATTCATCACCATTTTGAGACTCCTGTGTGACCACCACTGTGCAGAATGGAGAATCTGAAGATACAGACCAGAGTCCAACAAAGTTATGTGATTGCCCCATCTCAGTCATCATCCTGCTCTGAGATAACTTACCTGGCCAGATATGTCCAAGAACACTGCAAAATGCGAAAGAAGAAATTGTGGGGTCCCTGGCTGATATTTTTGCAATATTAGCCAAGGTGTAATCCTGGAAAACTGAAGAGTAGCGAATGTTGTGCCATTATTCTGCAAAGAAAAGCCTGGGAACTATGGTCCAGTAAGCTTAACATCTGTGGTGGGTAGGTTACTTGAGAAGATTCTGAGGGATAAGATATACATGCAAAGACAGGGTTGGATTAGGAGTAGTCAGCAAAGTCGGCTTTGTGAGTGGGAGATCATGCCACACAAATTTGCTAGAGTTCTTTGATGAAGTGACCAGGAAGGTTGACCAGGGCAGCGCAGTGGATGTAGTCTTTCAGGAAGGTCATTGATAAGGTTCCACATGGTAGGCTGCTCTGGCTGGTTAGATTGCATGGAATCCAGGGTGAACTGGCAAATTGGATACAAAATTGGCCTGATAGTAGGAAGCAGAGGGTAATAATGGAAGGATGCTTGTCAGACTGGAGGCATGTGACTAGAGGAGTGTCTCAGGGGTCAGTGCTGGACCCACTACTGTTTGTTATCTATATCAATGATTTGGATGAGAATGTACAAAGCATGATTAGTAAGTTTGCTGATGATACTAAAATAGGTGGTATCGTGGACAGTGAGGAAGATTATTAGAAACTGCAACAGGACCTCGATCAACTGGGGAAGTGGGCCAAGAAATGGCAAATGGAGTTTAACGTAGATAAATGTGAGGTCTTGCATTTTGGAAAGTCAAATCATGGTAGAAATTTCATGGTGAATGGTAGGGCCTTAAGGAGTGTAGTGGAACAGAGGGATCTTGGAGTTCAGGTTCACAGTTCGCTGAAAGTGAAGTCACAGGTAGACAGGGCAGTGAAGAAGGTTTTTGGCACACTGGCCTTCATCAGTCAGGGCATTGAGTATAGATTAGGAAGTTACGTTGCAGTTATACAGGACATTGGTGAAGCTGCGCTTGAAATATTGTGTTTGGTTTTGGTCACCTTGTTCTAGGAAGGATATTAGTAAACTGGAAAGATCTCAGAAAAAAATTATACAGACATTGGTGAAGCTGTGCTTGAAATATTGTGTTTGGTTTTGGTCACCTTGTTCTAGGAAGGATATTAGTAAACTGGAAAGATCTCAGAAAAAAATTACAAGGATGTTGCCAGGACTCGAGGGTCTGAGTTATAGAGAGAGGTTGGACAAGCTAGGACTTTTTTCTTCAGAGTATTGGGGACTTAGGGGGACCTTATCGAGGTGTATAAAATCATGAGAGGCATGGATAGGGTGAATGCACTCACTTATTTCCCGTGTAGGGATATTGAGGACTAGAGGGCATCATTTTAAGGTTAGAGGGGAAAAAAATAAAAGGGAACCTGAGGAGCAACATTTTTACACAGAGGGTGGTACACATAGAATGAGCTGCCATTGGAAGTGGTTGAGGTGGGTACATTAACAACATTTAAAAGGCATTTGGACAAATACATAGATAGGAAAGGATTAGAAGGATATGGCCAAGTGCAAGGAAATGGGGTTAGCATGGACTGACATTTTGGTCGGCATGGACCAGTTTGGGCTGAAGGGCTAGTCTCCGTGCTGTAGGACTCTATGACTCTATAACTCTATGACAATGTGATTAACAGGAGAGTGGAATGAAAAGTGGTACTTAGTCATTTGAGGGGACATGGATGTTTTGGCATCTCTGCAGGAGAGGTTCCCATCTTTCCATGGGAGGACTCAGGATTCTCTACTCATTTAGGGTGAGGAACCTAATGTTGTGTATCCCTCCACCCATATGGGATCGCTCTGCCTTGTTGTGGGCTATCTTCTCCTGGAATGAGAGTAAGGGAGAGATTGAATGGTAATCAAAGTGGATAATACAACTCTTAGTGTTGATACAGATTAACAGAAGTTGCACTGGGTGAATGAGTAAGAGGTGCAGAGGACATTTGGATTATCATTAAGAGTGTTGGTGGGGTGGGTGGTGGTGGTTGACAATGGGTGAGATAAGATGTTGCAGGCCATAATGAGACTGGCAGAATGAGTCTTGGTGGGTGCTGAGTGTAGCAGCAGAGACAGAGTGACTGTCAGGTGGCAGAGAGAAAGTTGTGATAGTTACCCTGCATGTTAAGGTTCTTGCAGAACTGTTGACTATTGCTTTATATCACAGAGATGGCACTTACCCGTATGGCTTTTTCAGACCAAGTTGCCAGATTCTGGTGGCTCAGCCTCCTCTACCAGTCCTCTGGGAAGTTTCAGCCCATTGTTTTGCACAAGCTCCTTCAGGTCCCTGTTGGAGAATTATCATGCATCCTCCCTGTTTTCCAACATCTTCTGCCAGTGTCCTTGAGTGAAGCAGCTTTGGAACACTAATGTTCATCCGGTTGCATAGCAGCCTTTAAAAAAAAATGGAATGGCTGCAAGGGATGCTAATCTTTCAATGGATACCTGTAGATTGTTGATATGTTCTGGGAATAACACATGGTGAGATGGAGCTGGAATTGGACATGATGGATGCCACAGGGGCAGGATAAGTAGATATTAAGCTGTGTTTGGTAAGATACAGTGAGAAAACTTCATAGGGGCCTTGCAGAGAAACACCTTTCAAAAATCCCAACGCAATTCATATTTTGACAGAAAGGTTAAGATTCATCTTATAAAGTGTTTTGTACCTGATTGTTATTATGTAAAATCTAATCTTGTTTAAGACAAGTGCTTCCGTTTATTAGAGTATCTCATGTTTTTCCTCTACGCAAACAAAGGTTTTCTATAAAGCCCATCAGAAAAGGAGGATGGTGGTGGCCAACTACCTAACCATATGTTGGCAGTGGTTGGCATTGACAAGGTAGTCAACAGTGTAATCTGTAACTTAATTTAGTTGTAGAGAATGAGTTTATTCACTTAACCCAGCAGAAATGAGCAGTTACAACTTTAAGATTGACTCAGGCAGACAGTCAGCAGCTGTAGGAGATGGTGAAAGTGAGGACTGCAGATACTGCGGACTAGAATCAAGATTAGAGTGGTGCTAGAAATGCACAGCAGGTCAGGCAGCATCTGAGGAGCAGGAAAATCGACGTTTCAGGCAGGAGCCCTTCATCAGGAATCTGATGATGGGCTCCTGCCCAAAACGTTGATTTTCCTGCTCCTCGGATGCTGTCTGACCTGCTGTGCTTTTCCAGCACCACTCTAATCTTGAGCAGTAGGAGATGAGCAATCAAGCAGCTTGCAGCACAAATGTTTATGGTCAGTTCTTACAAGGCAGAATCTATAGTCAAGGGTAAAAGAATTTCTAATTTGGTATGAGAAATGTAGAAGCATGATCTAGAAGTTACGTAGTGCCAGAACACCAGTCACACCTTATAGTTACAAATTGCATTGAGTGCCAGTGCAGAGGTCACCCAGTGAGCAAGGAGGGATCTGAGACTTGGTGAGCGAAGTTCTAAACCTTGATGACCACAGGGAATATTTTAAAGAAAAGATGCAGTTTCAGGTTGAGAAAGCGAGAAGTACAACACATACTTACAAGTCAGAGCAAGTGTTTTGCCCCAGTGAGATGACACCATGAGGCATGATTGTCATAAGTCGATAAATGTGGATCTGGAAAAAACACAGCAGGTCAAGCAGCAGCAGAAGAGCAGGAGAGTCGACATTTCAGGCAGGACCCTTCAACATCTGCACTCTTCACTTTCTCCATGATTGTCATCAGGAATATTGAAGAGAATGGAAATAATTGAAACTGAGGTTGCAGCACCAGGAACATCGCAAAGCAGAATTTAAAGCAATCAAGGGGCAAATTAAAAGCCTGAGCTGATAATCGAAAAAGAAAGTGAACAGACAATTGAAGCTGCAAGAAGAGTAAAAGATCCATAACTGACATCACAGTTAAGGCAAGAAGAATGTGTTCATTTGGTCAAGCAGTTAAAGTGAATGGAACCTTCATTGAAATTTAAAGGCAATGGACATTATTGGAAGCAATATGGACAGTATGAATCATATAAGGAAAGCTTTTAAGTAAATGGCTTTAATCTTTAAAGCCATAGGAAGCAGGACTTATTTGGTAAAAATGGGACAAAAACTGGAGATTATCCATTAGGCTGTGAGATTATAGAAATTGTTAATTTTCTTTTGTAATGATGCAGGAGGTCTCTATTTAACTGCTGAAGGAGGGAAATGTCCATTTGGTCAGAAAGATAAGGAAAGATACTCGTGTAAATAACACAGGGAAGCAGCATCAGCATACTGAGCATGTAAATCTTTTAACGATACTGACATGAATAGAGAGCTGTGTGGCAGACAGGATACCAAGAGTAGGAATAAACTGGTCTTTTTCAAAAAACAAAGGGAAAGGAGTGGGTCATTGAGCCCATCAAGCCTGCTCTACCATTCAATAAGATCATAGCTGATCTGTGGCCTAACTCCACATGTCCACATTGGGTCACGATCTCTTGATACCCTTGTTAATAAAAGCTTGTCCATCTCAGATTTAAATTTAATAATTGAATTAGCATCAACCACCATTTCAAGAAGTGAGTTCCAAACTTCCACTATTCCTTGCATATGGAAGTATTTTCTAACATCTCTCTCCTGAATGGCCTGACCCTAATTTTTAGAGTATGTACCTTAGTTCTATAATCTTCAAATATGGAATATAGTTTAACTTTATTTCCCCTGTCTTTCTGTTAATATCCTGAAAACCTCAATTAGATCATGCTTAATCTTCTAAATTCTAGAGAATAAAGACCTAATTGTCTAATCTCTCCTCCTAATTTATCCCCTGAAGTCCAGATATAACCCTTATAATCTAATGTTGAATTCTTTCCAAAGCATCCTTCCTAAGGTGTGTTGCCCAGATCTGCACACAGTATTCCAAGAAGGGTCTAACTCGGTTTTGGAATAACATCTGCATCATTATACTTTGGAACTTTAGATTTGATGGGCAGCATTCAGTTTGCTTTCTTGCCCATTTGCTCAGAAGATGTGTCGTTTCTGGTCTTGTCAGTTTAATATCTGATATTTCCCTTTCCTGGGATCATAAATTTAATAGATTTATGGAGCAGAAGGATGGACTAGGGGCTTGCTCTGTCTATTCCATGCATCAACCAGGTAGTGCAATACCTCCAGGAATTTAGGGATAAAAGGATCAAAAAGGTATGGAAAGAAAGTAGGAAAACAGTACTGAATTGGATGATCAGCCATGGTCATCTTGAATGGTGAACAGGCTTGGAGTGTCAAATGGCTTAGTTGAAAAATGTCGTGCTGGAAAAACACAGCAGGCCAGGCAGCATCCGAGGAGCAGGAGAATCGACGTTTCGGGCATAAGCCCTTCTTCAGGAATGAGGCTGGTGTGCCAAGTGGGCTGAGATAAAAGGTAGGG
>NC_057711.1:81465492-81543690 GCF_004010195.1 Chiloscyllium plagiosum | reverse complement strand
GTGGAGGTGCAGGTGAATTTGCGACGGATATGGAAGGATCCATTAGGGCCTTGGAGGGAGGTGAGGGGGGAGATGTGGGCGCAAGTTTTGCACTTCTTGCGCTTGCAGGGGAAGGTGCCGGGAGTGGAGGTTGGGTTGGTGGGGGGTGTGGACCTGACGAGGGAGTCGCGGAGGGAGTGGTCTTTCCGGAACACTGATAGGAGTGGGGAGGGAAATATATCCATGGTGGTGGGATGTGTTTGGAGGTGGCGGAAATGATGGAGGATAATACGATGTAGTGGGGTGGAAGGTGAGAACCAGTGGGGCTCTGTCCTGGTGGTGATTGGAGGGGCGGGGTTCAAGGGTGGAGGTGCGGGAAGTGGAGGATATGCAGTGGAGAGCATCGTAGACCACGTCGGAGGGGAAATTGCGATCTTTGAAGAAAGAGGCCATTTGGGTTGTTTGGTAGTGGAATTGGTTCTCCTGGGAGCAGATGCGGCGGAGGCGAAGGAATTGGGAATATGGGATGGCATTTTTATAGGGGGCAGGGTGGGAGGAGGTGTAATCTGGGTAGCTGTGGGAGTCAATCGGTTTGTAGATCTTCCCGATCTCTCCGCCCCCACCCCCTCTCCGGCCTATCACCCTCACCCTCACCTCCTTCCACCTATTGTATTCCCACCGCCCCTCCCCAAATTCCCTCCCCCCTACCCTTTATCTCAGCCCCCTTGGCACACCAGACTCATTCTGAAGAAGGGCTTATGCCTGAAATGTCGATTCTCCTGCTCCTCGGATGCTGCCTGGCCTGCTGTGTTTTTCCAGCACGACATTTTTCAACTCTGGTCTCCAGCATCTGCAGTTCTCACTTTCTCATCCTGTCAAATGGCTTTCTCCAGTTCCTATTTTCTATGAAGCTATTCTTCTAAGACAAGGAGAATAAAACAACATTGCGAGACATCAGAATTAGAAGTCCTTCAAGGAAAAAGAATAAAGCAGCATTTATTTACTACAAGATTAATAATCTTTAAAACAATAAGAGTAAAGCAGCATTGAAACACTAAAGAATTGAAAAGCTTTAGAAGGAATAAATAATGACATTAGGTAAAGTTGCACAAAAAATAATATCGTGAGGAAGATTACATTTGTGAAATGGACTAAGTAGGACACAGAATTCAATATTTTGGAGAAAAAAGTTCTTAAGGTATAGATTTGCTTCCAAGCTAGATGCTAAATGAACAAGTATTCATATTTTTCAATTTGAATGGAACTATAACTAATGATATTATAGTTCACCAAGGCATAAAAGAAAGTACAGATACTTTTCATGAAATTCTGTAACCTCTTGGCAATTATTTTAAGATGAGGACAAACCAAATTCTTGAAAGCGCAAGATTTAACAGAAGGTTTCAGCATCCAAGTGCATCCATAGATAACATCATTAATGATCTCTACAAATTAATGGAAAAAATATGACTGTGGAGCTTTGAAATCAGGATTCATCAGAGGCAGAATTATTGTTTGAATTGCTGATAACTCTTTGTCAGATTTAGTACAGTCCAAAGAAAATTTGACTTTGGAAAAATATATTCAAACTGTATTGGAAGCAAAAAACAGGAAGAATCACAGAGAAATCCTGGGAAAAGCCCAACAGAATCAATTGACTTTTTATGATATAAAACCCTAAATATACACGTGACTAGTCAGTACAAAGAATAGAGTAGATAACATGGTAAATGTCAGTGTCAACACTGTGGAGCAAGAAAACATCACAGGCCCAAGTAGTGCCCAGGTTTTAAAAATAAAATGCCACATCTGTAAAACAGTACAAACACTCCAGGTAACATGCAGAAGTAAGACACGGATAAAAAGCAGCAAATAAAAATATTTTAATGAAGTAGAACAACCTGCAATAAAATACACATTCATTTTTTTTCCTCAGGGAAATTGGTGGTTCCACTAATTATTTTTGTCAACCTGTGGCTCCCCTCCCCCCACCTTACCCCAGTTCCAACCTTCCAGCTCAGCCACATCCTCATAACCTGTCCTACCTACCAATCTTCCTTCCCACTTATCCGCTCCACACTCCTCTCTGACCTATCAACTTCATCCCCACCTCCATTCACCTATTGTACTCTTGGCTACCTTCTTCCCAACTCCATCCCCCTCCCATTTATCTCTCCACCCCAGAAGCTCCCTGCCTTCATTCATGAAGGGCTTTTGCCCGAAACGTCGATTTTCCTGCTCCTTGGATGCTGCCTGACCTGCTGTGCTTTTCCAGCACCACTATAATCTAGAAGCTGTGGTTTTTGTCAACATACATCTCATTAATTTTGGAGGACCTTGATACTGAGGCGAGTGTTATGACATTATCAGATTGTATGCCATACGTGAAGAAACAGAGGTTACATCCTACAACATTAAATCTATATGGTGCAGGATGTATAGATCTCAAGAATTAAGGATATTTTTCCAAGCAACTTTGGAGCACAAAGTTTGCAAGACAATAGATAATGTATATATACTTCACAATTGAGACTTATTAATCTTGAGCAGGATTTCATGACTTGGCATCAACCTTATTCAAATGATAGAAGGAATTCAACTAGTTAAAATTGACAGTGAACATATCAAATGACAGCTCATTATGCCATAGTTATTCAAAGCAACACTAGTCAGGTAATGTCTGGTCATGGAGAATCCAGTTATGGAACTTTAAGTTAAGGAAATGTTAGTTATTGAACAAGCAGCTGTTAAATAACCAGTCAAAGAACAACCAATAGAAGGTTTCATCAGACATCCTATGGTCATGATAGAACCCAAAAAGAAGACAAAATATATTAAAGTAACCTATGTTATCAGAAGAGGATTGCTTTGTATTGTCAACTGGATGGAAATCTGTGACTATACCATTTTAACAGAAATGATTTTCACTTGCATCATCACTGAAGAAAGTTCCAAAGACAGGAAGCAGCAAAGTTCATACGAATATACAAATGATGACAGAGGATAAGCAATTCAGCTCACGAGCTCATTGGTGTAAGTTTAACTGAAGCTGTTCAGACAGCAAAACACCTTTGCAAACAATTAGCTATGACAATTTGATGTCTGATGATGAGACAACACAAGTTCAAGAGGAGTATTTCAATTTGCCATCTTCATGAAAGAATAATCAGCACCAGTGACAGACATGTTAAATAAGCAGCATCCATCAAGTAGCATGACTGAGGATATGAGCAGGTTTAGTCACCAGTAAACCAATTACACTGGGGTGAAGTAAAACATTCCAGTTAGTCAATAACTGGAAATACTGAGGCTACAGACTTCAACACAGTAGTATCAACAGATTGGGAATAAACATTTGCTTGCACAGATTTAACAGTCCAGTGAACCTATCATCAGTTCTGGCTCTGTAGTACTATTATCTATCATAAAAGATGTGACAACAATACTACTTGGAAGACATTTGCAGGATTAGGCAATGTCAGCATGGGTTTATGAAAATCAAATAATGCTTCACTAAGCTACTGGTTTTTTTGAGGATGTAACTAGTAGAATAGATAAGAGACAACTTATGGATGTACCGTTTTTTGGATTTCAAGAAAGCTTTTGATCAGGTCCCACATAAGAGACTAGTGAGCAAAATTAAAGCAAGATTGTAGATTATATACAGGCATGGATTAAGAGTTGGTTGACAGACCAGAAACAGAGAGTAGGAATAAATAATCTTTGTCCAGGTGACAGGTGGTGAACTGCTGGGATCAGTGTTAGGGTCCCAACTGTTCATGTTATATATAAATAACTTTGACGAGGTAATCAAATGTAACATTTACAAATTTGCTGATGACACAAAACTAGATGGGATCGTAGCTGTGAGGAGGATACAAGAGGCTTCAGGGTGAGCTAGCTAAATTGAGTATGTGGGCAAGTACATTGCAGATTTAGAATAACATCATTAAATGTGAACTTATACACTTAGATGTGAAAATCAGAAAGGCAGAGTATTATTTAAATGGTAGAATATATGGAAATGTAGATGTACAAAGGGATCTGAGTGTCCTTGTACATCAGTTAATGAAAGTAGACAGGTAGGTGCAGCAAGCAATTAGAAAAGCAAATGGTATATTGGTCTTCTTTGCAAGAGGATTTGAATTTAGAAGTAAGGATGTCTCACTGTAGTTTTAAAGGGCCATGGTGAGATCACACTTGGAGTATTGCATGCAGTTTTGGTCTCCTTGCCTAAGAGAAGATATAGATGCCATAGACGGAATGCAATGGAGATTCAATAGACTGATACCGGGCATGGCCGGTTTATCCTATGAAGAAAGATTGGTTTGACTGGGCCTGTCTTTGCTAGAGTTTAGAAGATTGAGAGGAGATCTGATTGAAACATATCAAATTCAGTCAGGTCTGGACAGACTAGATGCAGACAGGATGCCACAGTTTCAGTATACAGGGTAGGCCATTTGGGACTAAGATGGCAAAACATTTCTTTACTCAGAGGGTGGTCTACCTGTGGAAGTTGCTATCACATAAGGTTATGGAGCCCAACCACTGACTATATTTAAGAAAGAGATTGATAAATTTTGAGACATTTAAAGTATCAAGGACTGTGGAAATAAGGAGGTTTTGAGATAGAAGACCTGCCATGGTCATACTGAATGGAGAAACAGGCATGCAGGACTAAAAAGCCTACTCCTGCTCCTAGTTTCTACATTTCTGATATTGGCAACATGGAAGCCAGCTCTGAGGTGAGATGACCAATGTTCACAGATCCAGAATATTGTCAAGAAGAAATTAACTATCTCAGAGATCCAGGATGTTGTAACAAGGAAAATAACTATTTCATCAGGGCAGCCATTTTCCAGGAAGGTAATTCATGAGATTCAGAATCCTCAAACCTAATGGATGAATTGCCTATTTCAGTATGATCGATATCCTCTGCAAAAACAATCCACGGGATAGCGAATCCTCCAGTGGAGAGGGTCTTTGCATTCTTCATAGGGACAGGAACAAACCTGATAGCCATAAGACTAAAGTAAAAGGTCAACCAAGTCCAAATAGAATGCATTCTGGAAGTATTGTGGAACCTACAGATTGCCTGAATTTGTGAAATCGGAAACTTGGATGGAATGGGTTAGTGCTAAATATAAATACATACATGAATATATAAATGTTAATTATGGTTAAAGAATTGGTAGAGATATGTTTAAAGTAATAGTTTTGAAATAAGTTAATGATGAAGAATGCATTGAGTTCCACTCACCCAAGGATGTCACAGCAAAACATTTAAGGATTTCAACAGGAACTGATCTATGAGCTGAAGGTCTATCACTCATCTTCATAATAATGTCTAAAGTATTAATGTAACCTATACTTGTTTGCTGTCATACAATAAAGTACATTGGTAGTGATAGCCCTGACTGAAGTTTAGGGTTCAAGATTCATCTGTTCCCAGTGGGGTGTTATATCGCAACATATGATTTCAAATGTTTTTTTAAAAATAACATTTCTTTAAGGCAAAAGGGTCTTCTCATTAACTTATCTAAGGGTTTTCCACCACTTTTGGAATATTGTATGCAATTTTGGTCTCCCTCCTACTGAAAGGATGTTGTGAAACTTGAAAGGGTTCAGAAAAGATTTATCAGGATGTTGCCAGGATTGGAGGGTTTGAGCTATAGGGAGAAGCTGAATAGGCTGGGGCTGTTTTCCCTGGAGCGTCAGAGGCTGAGAGGTTTATAAAATCATGAAGGGCATGGGTAGGTTAAATAGACAAAGTCTTTTCCCTGGGATGGGGGAATTCAGAACTAGAGGGCATAGGTTAGGGGTAAGAGGGGAAAGAAATAAGAGACCTAAGAGGCATCATTTTTATGCAGAGAGTGTGCGTGTATGGAATGGGCTGCCAGAGGAAATGGTGGAGGGTGATACAATTACAACATTTAAAGGTATCTGGATGGGTATATGAATAGGAAGGATTTGGAGGGATATGGGTCAACTGCTGGAAAATGGAACTAGATTAGGTTAGAATAACTGGTCGGCATGGACAGGTTAGATGAAGGGTCTGTTTCCGTGCTGTACATCTCTATGACTCTATGACTCTACCACTTTTGACCAAGTAGGCCCTATAGTCCAGTCAGAAAAGGAGAAATGTAGCTGTAATTCATACAAAAAAACATGATGCGGTGATTGATGTTGCTCATATGATTCCTGCTTCCATCACCTGCGCTTTCTCAGTTATGATGAGTGCGACATTATATGAAAAACCAAATACCTGTCTTGTTAGTCTCCTCAATGTTTGTGCATTGGAATCATTGGATAGTTTGCAGGACAGACTGGTGCTGCATCCTCAGAGTGAAGAAGATTTGCTTCGCTCTCTATGAGAAGCCTGATTGACGTTTGATAAATTAAAGACATGAATTAGAACCGTCGAGTTAAAGTGTTGCATCATTATTCTGTACAAGATTATTTTTCACTTCTTGCTGGTATTATGTCAATATGATTGAGTGTTTCCTGTCATGTGGCTGTCTGTAGAATTATTCTGTCAACAGGTAGCCAGAAGGCTTCTATTTCTCAATCTCCAGTGACCAGGTTTGCTGAGACTCAGCTTGCCTCCTGTGTCTCCCCTGCAACTGTCAGTATAGACATGGCTAGAGGGTCACCTCTGGTTCTCATTTCTCTCTGAATCTGTGCTTTCTTCTCCAGAGCAAGAATAAATAGATTGATGACTGAGAGTAATGAAATGTGGTGAATAGATGGATTGGCAACATTTGTGGAGGCTCACTGTGATATTCATAGGTTTGCTATCCCACAAAGGTGAGGATGACTGTCAGCGATGGATGGTCTGGAGATGTCTAAGCAGATAAGGATGGGTGTATCAACAAGCTAAGTTGGTGGGAGGACTTCAAAAAGTAGAATGAGAAGGTTGAGGTTTGGTGTACTTGAGTGTGCCATTTCTTTCCGAGCTGTGATTAGTAAACCTCTTATGGCACTGCAAAGAGGAGCATGGCATCATATTACTGCTGCTGACATGTTAAGCAAATTTCATTCATGCCTACTTCTCTGTGGGAGACTGGCATTCTTATAAGCTACTTCCTTTGATCGAGTACGAATTGTTACAACTTTTATTAGCCTCAATTCATTCGCCTTTCCCTTTGTCAGTGCCTGTAACAAATGTGTATCTGTATTCGAGCCTATTGTACACATTGAAACATTAGCCATTGCTTGTCTAAGGTCAAATATTTTAGCATGTTTCCTAATTTACTATCACTAACTTACCACTCATAACTTCAGTGTTTCCTTTCTTCAAAGTTAAAATTGTGGTTTTAGAGTGGTCTATATCAAAACTTTATATGAAATTCTATCATACTATGGTCACTATTTTCTAAAGGCTCCATTACTGATAATTTATTGGTTAGTCCTTTGTCATTTCATAATACTAAGCTTAAAATAGCCTGATCCCTAACTGCTTCTTCAATGAACTGCTCCAGAAACCTATCTTGTACATACTCCATGAATTCATTGACTACAGCATTAGTGCTTACTAATTTTTTCCAGTCCATATATAAATCAAAGTCTCCCAGTATCACTGATTTTATGTATATTACATGCGTTTCTAATTTCCTAATTTATACCATGCTCAACATTATCACTACTATTTGGTAGTCTATAAACAATGCTTACTAATGTTATGAGAGAGCGAGAAAGCTAACGTTTCACGTCGTGATGACTCTTCATCAGACTCTTCGTACCAGGTCGGATGAAGAGTCATCTAGACTTGAAATGTTAGCTTGCTCTCGCCCTTCAGATGCTGCCTGACTTGCTGTGATTTCCAGCTCTTCTTGTTTTCAATATAGATTCCAGCATCTGCTGTAGTTTGATACTACGCTCATTAATGTTTGCTTCACCTGCTTTTTCTTAGCTCCAATCAAATTAATCATACAACTTTTTGCATGAACCTGAGATCCTCTCTCTCTGATGTCTTGATCTTATCCCTAATTAAGAGCACTACCCTATCTGCTTTAACTTTCTGCCTATCCTTCTAAATTTACAAATGTTTTTGAATTTTCAGTTGCCAAACTTGTTTACCCTACAGCCATATTTCTGTAATGGTAATTAAATCATGCACAATTACTTCCGTTTGAGAAGTTGAGAGGGAAGATAAGCCATGATCATGTTGAATAGCAGAGCAGGCTCAATGGGCCAAATGGCATAATGCTGCTTCTGTTCTTTCAAGTCTTTATGCTGTTCCAAGAAACATCCTCAGAAATGGCCTCTGAATCATCTTCCAGGCTACCTTTACCAATTTGGTTCATTGAACCTTGATGAGATTTAAATTACCCAAGATTATTCCTGTGTTTGTTTAAACAAGTCTTTATTATTTCCTGCTGCATATTATATACACAGTGGGATCTACAACCTACATTGCCATATAGTTCTTCACCCTGGGAGTCGAACCATACAAATACAAATTCAAATATGTGGATGCCCATCAAAATGAAGCCAGACCACCCAACCTCAATAACATAATATGATCTGGTGACCAAGGCAAACTTAGTGTGTATATAAAGTGGAAACATGAGACAAATCAGCACAGTGACACCTAAATCTGTTTGACGGTTTATCTCGACAATGATTTGTTTATACAAGAACATTTTTCAGCAGTTGTAACCTAATGTTACTCTCTATGGTAACTGAAACCATGCCCAGAAGGCTGTATCATCTGTTCACATGTGTGATACCTCAATGATAAGCATGCACTTAAAGTCACTGAGGTATGACAGAAGGTTCATTTGATATCCAATGGCATCTGGCAGCGCTGTGGAGGACCTTGGCTACAGTATGAATGCAGTTCCTCACCTCCTGTGTGAGCAAACAATACCCACAATTCATTAAAGCAGCCTTGTGTGAGACATCCATTAGTGTTATGAAGCTGTTAATGACATTGTGCTTTAAGCTGACATGCGGGGTTTGACAGGAACTGTATGGTCTGATGATAACAGATGAGAAGATAAGTAAATATTTGACTGGTTTTGTTTTTGTCCAGGTCACTTGGCTATGATTGGATTTTAAACTGAGGAAGCTAAAATTCGGGAGCAGCTCTTCAGATCAGGTTTTGGGTGTTCCTGAATGTTCCTGATACAGAATTAAAGATAATGGGAAGAGAGCCTTGCATCAATTAAATAAGCAACCTGCCCATTTCAACTCCTGACATTATTGCTCTGTGAAATAGTAAGAGATTGGGATCAACATTCTCTGTCATATCCTAAAGTGAATGTGTCAAAATAGCACAGCTGACATCAGACTTGATGGGCTGAATTATGTCATAAACTAGCTAAGTGTCAATTTTAGGGAGTTTTGTGAGCTTTAGCAAATCAACTTCAACAATTCTTTGGTTTTGCCTCATTATTACATCAATGGCCTTTTGCTTGCAGTACTGTCTGCTTACTGGCCTGGAAATACTAAACACTGCTGGGGCTTCCCTGGATTCCTGCTGCTGACATTCTATTTAAAATTCAGCTGGGCAACAGCTCCAGTGCTACCTATTACAGGTATCTGAGTGTGAAGAATGCCCCAGGAATGGCTGACAAAGACAAATTGGCACTCTGTCTGGAGGTCCTGGTGCAACGGGCTGCTGAAAGAAGGGACAACCTTTTCCCCCAGCACTATCAGTGGAGACCATGACACAAGATCGTGTCATCCTGGTGTTCAGTTCAGTATGGTGTCCATACATTGGAAGAACACTCAGCAATGCAAGAAAAAAATTTAATGACCTCTTCAGACCGTGAGAGTGTCACTATTTTCCATCTGTTACCCCATACTCACTCTAACTCTGCCACTGCAGCAAGCTTCCACCAAAGCTAATGGCTCACTACTCTCAATATAGCCAGCAGCATGTACCCCACTTACTCTCAAATTCAAACCCTCCCACTCTGCTAACCATCCCCCCACCCTCTGAATTGCCTACTTACTCACCTCACCACCTTTCCAGCATCTTACTCTCTTTCTCTGTTTCCAGAGGAAAATATCCTGCAACATTGCAAAGACAGTCAAGATAGCTGATGGGATGTGTGGCATCCATTTTCTCACCCTCTATGAGAAGAGAACATTGTCTTAACAGGACAAACTAGAGTCCACTCATGTGATGATACCAAGACCTCCATGTTCTGGCAACCAAATAAGGTTCATTGTCATGTACTGTGCTGTTTTCCCTCTACCACCACTGAATGTATTCTTAACATACCTATGTTTTTAACCTCATTTCACAAAGCATTCTCTTTCTTGTGTCCTGCAGACACCAATGGCATCTATTCAGTCTCCAACCTGAAGAGATCATTCCCTCAGGAAATTGCCACAGATCCATTGGAGAAAATGGCAGCAACAAGACAGGGTTGTATAGCCTCCACCAATTCAGATACTGATCTGTCAGAGAACATTAGGTAGAGCACATTTGGGTGAGCAGATTTTGAGAATCAAGTCCTGGGGAGTGTTGCTGAACAGAAACCTTGGAGTGCAGGTTCATAGTTCCTTGAAAGTGGAGTCGCAGGTAGATAGGATAGTGAAGAAGCTGTTTGGTATACTTTCCTTTATTGGATAGAGCATTGTGCATAAGAATTGGGAGGTCATGTTGTGTCTGTACAGAACGTTGGTTAAGCCACTTTTGGAATATTGAATGCATTTCTGGTCTACCTCCTATCGAAAGGATGCTGTGAAACTGGAAAGGGTTCAGAAAAGATTTACAAGGATGTTGCCAGGGTTGGAGGATTTCAGCTATCTGGAAATGGTGAATATACTGGGGCTATTTTCCCTAGGGTGTCGGAGGCTGAGCGGTGACCTTATAGAGGTTTATAAAATCATGAGGGGCATGGATGGGGTACATAGACAAATGCTCTTCCCTGGGATGTAGGAGTGTCCAGAACTAGTGGGCATAGGTTTAGGGCGAGATGGGAAAAATTTAAAAGGACCTAATGGGCAACTTTTTCATACAGAGTGTGGTGTGTGTATGGAATGAGCTGCCAGAGGAAGTGGTAGGGGGTGTTACAATTACATTTAAAAGGCATTTGTATGGGTATATAAATAGGAAGGGTTTAGAGGGATATGAGCAAAATGCTGACAAATGGGACTAGATTGGGTTGGGATATCTGGTCGGCATGGACGAGTTACATCAAAAGGTCTGTTTCCATGCTGTACATCTCTATGACTCTTTGACTCTGAATGGTATCTGTTGTGTGGACTGTACTGGTAAGAAGCCTCAGATATGACCTGCTTGGAAGCCTGATGTCAATGGACTACCTTATAGGTTTCATTGGCCTCAGTGGAAAAAGGGCTTGCCTTGCAGACACTGGATAGCATGATGTGGTATTCTGACCTCAGCCTCTAGACAGCGAATGTTAAAGTTACCTTCTCTCTTCTGCATGGCTCTTCATGAATGACAAATAGCTGTCACTATCCTGTATCATCACTGCATCAGGAGGACACCAAGACTGGAAAATCCTCAGTAAAAAGCAGTCCCGCATTTGATGATGGTTGATCTTTGGTTTTCAGAAACAAATGTTAGTTCTTCACATGTGTGGCTAACCATGGTGACTCAGTGGTTAGTACTGCTGCCTTATAGTGCCAGGGCCCTGGGTTTAATCCCACCTTCAGGCAGGTGTCTACGTGGAGTTTGCACATTCTCTCTATGTCTGTGTGGGTTTCCTCCCTCTGTTCAAAGATTTGTTAGTTAGGAGGATTGGCCATGGGTAATGCAGAGCTACAGGGATAGGATGGGGAGGGTGAGGTGGGGGGGGAGCGATGCGTTTGTGTGAGAGAATCAGTGTGGAATTGATGGGCTGAATGGCCTGTTTCTATACTGTAGGCATTCTATGATCCATAGTTTTTTTTTGCCTGGATGTTTCCAATGAATCTATATTGGCAATATCAGAAACAAGGCAGCTCCTCAGTAATGTGATCATGCAACAGTTTCAGTACAAGCGAACAACATTTAAACAGTGAGACATGGATCCCCCCATCAAGAAGACCAGTGGCTGCCTTTACAAGGACGTTGCGTATCAGTGTCATGATTCAGATGCCTGTGATTCTAGTCTTTTGGCGCACCCACAGTAACAAATGTGACATCAATAATGAGGATCTCTCCAACTCAAACTCAACTCCCACAGGACCCCAAAAAGAGGCAACATTATAAATAGGTTAATGGTATGGATGTTTTCTGTCCAAGGTATGAAATGAATAGTTTCTGCTTGATGTAAAGACTTTGGAGCTGTGGAAGATGATTCTATTTTGGCAACTAAGGTGACTCCTCCCAGCCTCCAATATGTTGCTTGTATCTCGAAGTCTTTCGCAAGATTGACATGTAACTCTTTAATGCTATTGCCCTTTTACAGTCAAGTTACAAAGAGTACAAAACTGACCAGTCTAAATTGACCCACAGCTGGAGAAATGGGGCCAAACAGAAAATTGTGCAAAATTAGATTAAATGGTAGCCAGCAATTAACAGCTACAGAGACCAATGGAAACCCAGGTCAAAGAGGTTATAAAGGTTCAGAGAAAACCAGTTGGCAACCAGCCCAAGAGTTGTGAAATGGATAAGTATTAATCAGACTTTTTGACATCCTGACATGCACCTCCCCAGCATGTGGGGTGTTGGTGTGATCCATTGGATACTTTGAACCCAACTCATGACCCCATTGTCGATAGGTCAAAGAATGTTCTGTAAGGTCCAGAAAGAGGGGGATAAAAATGCATACCCTATTGCCATCACTCAGTGAAGATTCACAGCAAGACTTATGGCAGAAGACCATGCGGCATCTCAAGAAGAAGGTCTGCACTGACCTGCGACACCCACCTTCATGGAAGAGGGCCAGCCCTACAATGGAGAAGAAGGAGATTCCAACGGCCCAGCTCAAACATATGGGTCATTGTGGGTAATATCCTTTCTCAGATGGTTAGAGCTAGATAGAGAGTAATTATTGTGGGAATTTGGAAAGTGCACACACAGTGTTTTTAATAGAGAATATTTTGTTCATAAAATTGAATTTAATCATGGATCAAAGTTTGTATCTCTTTGTCTGCCTCACTGGCAGGAGCCCTTCAGTAAAGTGTTTTTATGGTAAATAAATTGGTCAAAATGTCCAAAGCATGAACAACACTTTAAAGAGCCTCATACTCCTCTTCCTCAGAGAAATATAACACTTACTCCTCTCAATCTTCATGCGGTGTCAACCATTTTCATTTCCCTTGCATATTTACAGTTTGGATGCGAACAGAAGGCAACACAGATTGCACTTTATGAAATAAGTCATAAGCTTAGCCTCTTAATCTAGAATTACGCTCAAAACTTCATGTTCCTTCCTTCCTTGTCCTCCATGTCAACTCCAACAGCTTTTATTGTTTCCATGTTGCCACCAACCCATTTACTTCACTGCTCATCTCACCACTTCATCCCCTGAGCCCCAGGTGAGCAGGTTAGTCATGCCAAATATATTCATGCATTATGCCTCCAATGGAACCAGGTTGCTAGTGACTATCAACTCATGACCCCATTGTCGATAGGTCAAAGAATGTTCTGGTAGCTGCCCACCACAGCACAGTACCCTTTCCTCTCCCATGCTCTGTTGTCTCCCACCCTTATATGTTGAGTTGCCTCCTTCACAATTGTTATGCCCTCTGCTGCCACCAATCTCCAAAATTGACACCCTCAATATCCTCAACAGAGCAGTGGCTCCTGGTTACTCCCCAATGTTTTGGGGTGGGTAGATCCAGTACTGACCATGGCTCACACCCCTGACTGACTTGGAGCGACAATACCAGCTGGTGAGTGAATGGACCCATAACTAATGTCTGTGCAGCTCCCTGGCTGACCTATTGTGAACTTCCCAAACTGGTTGAAATGGACTGGCAGAACTGACTGTAGAGTAATGGACTGCCTGACCTTCAATGATTCAAATGGTCAACTGACTGAGTCCAAGCCCTGGAATGATATCAAACAATGCCTTTGACTTACTGTGCCAGGACCACCTAAATGAAAACTGTCTTCCTCTACCCGACTGAGAACTATGCCCACCCTGCTATTTCTTTGTTCCCCATTATTACTTCACTAGTTTTAATTTGTAGTGGTCCAATATTCACTCTTGCTTTATTTTTACCTCCATATTGATCTGATAATATATCACTTATTTGATCTGTCACACACTCAGTAGCACAATATTATTGCAAAGTTGAAGTTTGATTGTTGTAGTCTTCATCTTAAAGTTGGTTGTTTTAAAATTTTCTACCATTGTTCTGCACTTTTGTGTACAATGACAACAGCATTCAGTACACTGTCAGTTCTGGACTTGACTAGATTAGATTCCCTACAATGTGGAAACAGGCCGTTTGGCCCAACAAGTCCAAACTGACCCTCCGAAGAGTAACCCACCCAGACCCATATCTATTTCCCTCTGACTAATGCACCTAACACTATGCTGCCAATTCACCTGACCTGCACATCTTTTGTGATTGTGGGAGGAAACCGGAGCACCCGGAGGAAACCCATGCAGACACGGGGAGAATGTGCAAACTCCACACAGACAGTCACCTGAGGCTGGAATTGAACCCAGGTCCCTGGCACTGTGAGGCAGCAGTGCTAACCACTGAGCCACCATGCCTCCTTTCTGAGCCACAATGCCACCCTTGCCGACTTATTCAGAGGCAAACTACCAAAAGAAGGGGAGGGCTGTCTGTGATGTTGAATTACCACATGGCATTTAATCTGAGTTCTATCATTCCATTACACAAGTGTAATGCCAGTAGAAGTATTCACTATTTGAGGAGTCAATATTTAGCACCATTCATGACTCCTCAAATAGTAAAACTTTTTCAGAAAGAACATCAATGACACCTCTATGGCTTTGTCAATATCAGCGAGGTCAGTGTACCTTTATTTATCATGATTTGGAGGTGTCAGTGTTGGACTGGGGTGGGCAAAGTTAAAAATCACATAACACCAGGTTATAGTCCAGCAGGTATATTTAGAAGCACTAGATTTTGGAGCACTGCTCCTTCATAGCAACCACCTGATGAAGGAGCAGTGCTCTGAAAGCTATTGCTTCCAAATGAACCTGTTGGACTGTAACCTGGTGTTGTGTGATTTTTAACTTTACTTATCACCAATTAGTTCTTTTTAAACTAGTCCTATCCATCCACTATATGAACCTGTTTGCTATCCATGGACATATCAAAGAGGTGAGTTTTAATCAACAGCAACAGCCTAAGAAGACAACATATTTCTATAATTTTGCTGGCTTCTACAGAATGTCACTGACAGGATTACACTGGCGTGGAAACTTGTCATTTGGCATAACCAGTCTGTGCTGGTGTTTATGCTCCCCTCAAGACTCCTCCAATCTTTTCTCCTTTAAATCTACCATTGGACTGACTTCATTTCTTGTCCCTCAAATGCTTGTCCAGTTTCCCCTTACATGCATCTCTGCCATTCACGACAGCTTTTCCGCAAGCTGTGTTACTATTCAGACTTCTGTGTATAAATTCTGTCCCATATGATGTGAAAAAATTACTTTATCTAAGTATGGATATTGTATGTGACTGTGAGATTGGAATCAATAATAAAATGCCTGCTTATTCAGTGAGACTTGTATTGCATTCATTATACACAAATCCCATTATTGACTGACTGCCCTGACAACAAAACTGCATTTGACTGAGTGTGGCATCAAGGAGTCCTATGAAAACTGGAGTTAGTGGGAATCAGATGGAAAATTCTCTGCTGGTTGGAGTCATATTCTGACACAAAGGAGGATGGTTGTGGTTTTTGGAGGACAATTATCCCCATCCCAAGACATTGCTGTAGGAGGAGTTCCTTAACACAGTGCCCTATGCCAAACATCTTCAGCTACTTTACCAATGATCTTCTTTACATGATATTGCAGAGGTGAGGCTGTTCACTGATGGCTGGACAATATTTAGCACCATTCATGACTCCTCAAATAATGAAACTTTCCATGCCCTTATCAACACAAGCCTGGATTTTTCTGCTAAGTAGCAAGTAACACTTGCCACAGAAGTATCAGGCAATGGCCATCTCCAAAAAGACAGCATCTTACTATTGCTCCTTGCTGTTCAAAGGCATTATCATTGCTGTATCAAGCAATATCAATCTTCTGGGGTTATGTTGCCATTGACCAGAAACTGAACTGGACCAGCCATATAAAAATAGTGGCTACAAGAGCAAGCAAGTAACTATGAATCTTGCAGGTGGTAACTCACCTCCTGTCTCCACAAAGTCTATCCACCATTCAGAAGGCAAGTCAGGAATGAAATGGAATACTCCCACTTGCTTGGATGAGTACAACTCCAATAACACATAATATAGGACAAAGCATCTCGCTTGATTGGAACCCTAACTACAAATTACAGCATACACTCCCTTCACTACCAATGCATGGTGACAACAATGGGTATTATTTACAAGATGTAATGAAGTAACTTAGCAAGTTTCCTTTAACAGCACCTTCCAAATCCAGGATTTCTACTGTCTAAAAGGTCAAGGGCAATGGATGTATAGGAACACCATCACCTGAAAGTACCCTGCCAAGCTACATGCCATCTCCCTAACTCTATTGCTTTTCTTCACTGTTGCTGGGTTCAAAACCTAGAAGTCCCCTTTCAAACAGCAGTGTGAGTGTCTCTCAACCTGAATGTCTGCAGCGGTTGCAGAATACAGTTCAGTTCAACACCACTGTCCCCGGGGAAATTAGAGGTGGTTAATAAATGTTGGTCATCAGTGATGTCTACATTTCATGACTGAATTTTTAAAACTGAATCCATCCTGGACAATTCATTATTTTCATGCACCAATTATTCAGAAACAAGACACATTTCCATTGGAACTCCTACCACACAGCCATCATATGCACCATGGATATTTTGAAAATAATTCTTCACAAATCTGAAGCAAGTCTGAGGAAATCTAACAGTGAAAGCAACAGGAAACCAACCTAATCTAAGCAATATACTTCATGAAATAGCAAATTCAAAGATCTGATTCTGAGTTTGCTCGTGTCAAATGGGCAAGTTGAACATTGCAAACTTATAGCAAGGAACAAAAGTAGGCCACTCCATCCTTTGAGCCTGCTCCACCAACCAATATGTTCGCAGCTGATCTGATTTTAACTTCAGCTCTACATTCTGCATACCCTGATCATCTTTCATTACCTTGATAATCAAAAATATATCTTCCTCTGCCTTAAAAATGCTTAAAGATTCTGCATCCGTTGACCTTTGAAGAAGGGATTTCCAAAGACTCACAATCCTCTGAGAGAAGAACTTTCTCTTCATCCTTGTTTTGAATGTGGGCGTCCCCTTATTTTTAGACTGTGACCCCTAGTTCTAGATTCTCCCATAAGAGAAAACTTATTTTCCACATTGACCTGGATCTCACATATTTCAATTAAGTCATTTCTGACTCTTCTCAACTCCAGAGGATACAGGACGAGCATGTTAGTCTTTCATCATAAAGCAATTTACTCATTCCAGGTATTAGTCTAGTGAAGATTAGTTTAGTGAAGACCAATGCTAAAATATAATGTGTTCAATTCATCTGGCATGTTTTTATCCTGATTCCCCAGATTCGTTATCTATAGGACCAATGCTTATTTTGTTAACTCTTATCTTTAAATATATGAATAAATGTTTCCCGGTTGTTTTTAATTTCTTTTTGGCTAGCTTTCTCTTTGCTCTAATTTTTCCCTTCTTATTAATCTTTTGGTTGCTCTTTGCTGTTTCTTCTATTCCATCTGATCTTTTGACCTGCCACCTATCTTTGCGGATTGTATTTCTTTACTTTGAGTTTGATACTCTTGTTGGCTTTTTTAGTTATTCATGGATAGGGGCTTCATATCTTAGAATTTTTCTTATTTGTTGGAATGTATCTATTCTATGCTTTCTGGAATATCCTCCTAACTGATTTTCACCACACCTCGATTGACCTAGCCCTTAGCCTAAATTGTCAGTTTACTTTTGCTAGCTCTGCTTTCATGCCCTTATAGGATCATTGGATATCACAGATATAAAAGAGATGTGAAAGACAACATCTTATCTGAATCTCCAGTGATATTCCTCAAACTATCAATCATTTCTCCTGTATTTGTTAGTCTATAATAAACTTCTGTATAAGAATGACCAGATCAACCTCAATGCCCTGCAAGTATCTATGTGAAGAATACTTTTTCATCACATGTCCTTTTAAACACCTTTTAATTAAAGTAATTAGTCAAAACATTATTGTTGGCAATATAAACAAAAGAACACTTCCCATAATCAGAGGAAATTGCTATGTTAATGGAGCCATTGACCCATTGAAGATAAATAAATTAATGCCTCCATTAAAACAACAGACAGAGGAATGTCATAAAAATGCTGCACTTCTGCTATAATCAATAGCAATATTTTATAAGATGGTATTTTGTTTAAAGATTAGCTTTATACATTAACATTGGTAATCTGTTTTGTAAGGAACATCATACTTTTTAATTATGCTAGCTATACAGGCTGAGGATAATTTCAATGCTCCTAATAAATATTTGTGTTATTGGTGTTCTGCTTTATCTGCTGGTTTCATGTGGGAACACTAATTCATCCTGTGTCAATGCTGCAGTTATACGTTTTTATGCACCGTGCATCTTTTGTGCTCATTTGAAAGTCCATTCAAGATTGAAGCTGAATATTCACATTTATAAAAGTAAATTACCAGAGGTGCACAAACAGCAAAAAAGCACCAAGAAACATGCAATGAATTATCCTGAGACAGTGTTCATTCATCCTTACAGAACTACATCAGGTCTTCACTTTCAAGGTCAAACAGTTACTGTTCCCATTTCAGCTGAGTAGGCCCAGATAATTATTAGCTCAATGCAATACTGTCTAGCATGTGGGACAGGAATAATTTTGGAAGTTCAATTTACATGCGAAAGAAGGTAATGCTGAAAGAGAAGAAAATAAAATGCAGTAAGAGTATTAATTAAACCCAATAAATGTGGCTAAATATTGAATTCCCACCAAAAGTTTTAGCTTCCTGCAGCTACAGAGTAGAAACATTATGCCAAAAGATCTCAGATTTCTTTTGTATTTTCATCAGCTGCAGAGGAAAGAGATAGTCAAGAAGAGGAAAGGGAGATGTTTGATATACTTAATGTTGTTAGGAGAAGGGACAGGCCAGTATTTGTAACACTGGAGTTCTTAACTTGGTTCGATAAACAGTAACATCAATTTGTAGTAACTTTAACCCTAATCCTAACCCTTGTAAAATGCTTTGCAGGAACATTATCATAGATTTATTGATGGTGGATCAATAGATGGATGCATGTACAAATCTTTTGTCTTTTTCTGCACTATGTAATCATATGTATATTGTCTAGCACAATTTAATGTAGAACTTGTGGAATTATCATTTACTGGACTTCATAATATCAGGTAGAATCTTGTTGTACCTGAGTAATGTGGGCTATAGTACCACTGCAGCAGAATCAGGAAAGAAGGCTGGTGAGACCTATCTCAATGTCATGAACAAATTCTACATTAGTTAACCAAGTTCTGTCCTTCGAGGAGAGTCTCTTGCTGGGCCATGGCAAGTTGTCTGTTAAAGGGGATTACTGTTTGTTTTTAACTTTATTAACTTCTAATCTTGCCTTTTATTGCACTACCCACTGTGAACAAACTGGATGCCAGGATTTCACAACATGGAAGTCAGAGTAGGCACTAGGTGACTTCGGCTCACCGCTTGCCCCAAGTATCTCTGTGTTGGACACTTGTCACCAAAGTCTCAGAGCATACTCCATTAGCATTGGCTGGGCTCAGAGGAACAAAATAAACCAGTGTGACCTTGTAAAGATGACATCGGTTACTGTCCTGATACATTTATTGTGCATGACGGAGAGATCCCATACAGCTCATTCATCACTCCCCAGAAGGAACCAGTCATATAGAAGTCCAGTGCAGCTGTCATCTTCACAGCCATTTGGAGAGGATGGCCTCCCACTCCTAAAGCCTTCAGGTCCTACTCCAGCATCCAGCAGCATTCTGTCCCAGGACAGATGCAGCCTGCATCGACGCTGCACTTCACTCATTCCCAGGAAAAGGAGTTGGGGATGAAAACCTCTGGTCCCCTTTTGGATCCGACATATCCTGAGTGGACCTGTGGCCTTTGCCTGAGCTGCGTGTTCTTCAACCTCGCCATAGCCTGCTACTGCTCTGGGGCCTGCTGTTGGCTCGCTCATCTGTTACGTGAGTATTACAATGGACTGCACTGAATGCAATGAATAGTTTCATGGTTGTTGTGGGTTTGTGATAGAAAGGGGGAGCATCAGGCACTCTCTTTTTGGTGCAGTGTATTGATCACTCAGCCATCGTGGCACTTTCACTTGGTTGCTGCCCATGTTGAGGCTGAAGCTGATATTGGTTGCTATGGCTACCTTCCTAATAAGGTGAAGGCAGATAGAGGAGGACCAGGGCCAACAGCCTTGACATGAAAAATTCACCCCCCAGGTCCTTTTTAAATCTTTCCCCTCTTACGTTAAACCTATGCCCTCGAGTTTTGGACTCGTCTATGCTGGGAAAAAGATCTTGGCTATTCACCCTATCCATGCCCTTCATGATTTTATATGGCCATCCCTCTGACGCTTCAGGGAAAATAGCCCCAGCCTATTCAACCTCTCTCAATATGTCAAACCCTCCAGTCTTATAGCATCCTTGTAAATCTTTTCTGTACCTTCTCAAATTTAACACCATCCTTCCAATAGAAGGTGGATGGCTCCTCTGGACTGATCATTGCCCATTCCCTGGACTGTGATTAGATATATTCATTGACCACGATGGCCAAAAGAGGCAAGTAGCTGTGGACAAGCCCCTGGACTGTCCCTGTGACTGACAATACCGGGAACCTCCAACCGACAGTGTCCCCTACAATCCACCTTGACTAACTTGAGAACTGGCCACTATCCATGTGCTGAAATAGCCATTTGCTTGAAAAAATACATTATGCATGCACATGCTGTAGCTGTCAGATTGATATCCCAGTGTGTTGTAGAGCAAGATATGCCCCCACCTAGACAGATCCATACTGATCAGTATCCACTTATTCTGTAACTGTGTTCCTTTGATTGCAATTACTCCACTAGTGGAAACATTTTCTCAACATTTACCCTGTCAAGCCTCTTCAGAATGCTGTATGTTTCAGTAAGGTCACATCATCAATATCACTTGCTCCTTATTTTAATACCTGAGGGTGAAATCCTTCGAGACCGGGGCAGGTATTAACCTGCAGCTCGAACAGTTTACTCAGTATCACCTATCTGGCGATTGTAATTTGCATGAGCTCCTTCCTTTTCTTGACTTATTGCTGCTTTTGGGATTTACTTTCTATTGGGTCAATGCTAACTTTGTTAACTCTTCCTTTTTCAAATACTTATAGATACTCTTATGATTTGTTTTTCATATTTCTAGCTTGTTTTCTCTGGAATTCTAATTTCCTTCTTTATCCACTTCTGTCATTCTCTACTGTTTTCTATATTCTGTTCAATCTTCCGACATGTGACTTGCTTTTGTGCAATGATATGCTGTTTCTTCAAGTTTGAAACTGTCTTTAACATTTCTAGTTAACCATTGGCATTTAACTATTCTGTGTGTTCTGAAATGTGCTCTAAAATATCAACCATTGCATTCTTATTAATCTGTTATTCAACTGAATTTGCCAATTCATTTCAGCTAGGCCTGCTTTCATGCCCTCATCATGTCTTTTAAGTTTAAAAAGTCTTGGACTCACTCTTCTCTCCCTCAAACTGGATTTAGATTATATTGTCATGTGTACACTAGTACAGGAATATGGGAATACTGTGGAAAGGGTACAAAGTTGCAATTCTCTGCTGCCAACTTAGTTTGTAAAAGACAGGATTAGAAACAGAAGCAGAAATAAAAGAAACAACCGAAAGAAAATGAAATATCTCGATCATTCCCACCTGAATCCTTGCCACCAGAAAAGCAAAGCCACAATATCCATCCTTCAGTCTGTGAACGCTGAGTTGCCCTGATTCCCTGCATGCCAACACAGCTGGAATGTCACTGCCTCCACCATCAGGAATCTGGGATCAGACAAGGCCGGCGGGCACACCTCCAGTACTGGAACAGTGTCGCCAATCTTCAGTGCCATCTTGCCTCTGCTGATGCTGCTGCTGCCAAGATCTGTGTTGGGCAAATCACAGCAATGCAGCTACTGCAGAAGCAGCCACGGCCCAGTCTGGGCTCAGACTTGGCGCGACTCACTAAGCTGAAGCAGCTGGTACCTCTCTGGGCTTATGTTGCTGCCCTGGCCAACCTCTAGGAAGGAACTGTGCCCAACGCTACTCACACTCCGGGAAGGAACAGCTCCCGCTGCTCACACTCCAGGAAGGAACTGCTTGCAACGTTGCTCACACTCCAGGAAGGAACTGCTCCAGTCTCTGCTCACACTCCGGGCAGGAACAGCTCCCGTCAGTGCTCACACTCCGGGAAGGAACTGCTCCCGTCACTGCTCACACTCCGGGAAAGAATTGCTCCCGTCACTGCTCACACTCCGGGAAATAATTGCTCCCGTCACTGCTCACACTCCGGGAAAGAACTGCTCCCACTGCTCACACTCCGGGAAGGAACTGCTCCTGTCACTGCTCACACTTCGGGAAAGAACTGCTCCCGTCACTGCTCACACTCCGGGAAAGAACTGCTCCCACTGCTCACACTCCGGGAAGGAACTGCTCCTGTCACTGCTCACACTTCGGGAAAGAACTGCTCCCACTGCTCACACTCCGGGAAAGAATTGCTCCCACTGCTCACACTCTGGGAAAGAATTGCTCCCGTCACTGCTCACACTCCGGGAAGGAACTGCTCCCGTCACTGCTCACACTCCGGGAAGGAACTGCTCCCACCACTGCTCACATTCCCAGAAGGAACTGCTCCCGCTGCTGCTGACATTCCTGAAAGTAATCTCTCCTATTTATCCCATCCCTGCCAACACTCTGAGAAGGAACTGCTCCCACCCCTGCCAACACTTGGGAAGGATACATTCCCACTCCTGCCAACACTCTGTGGAGGGAGTAGTCCTGCTGCTGCTGACACTCCATGAAGGAACCAATTCCGCTAATAAAGGTAAACAAAAAGAGCAAAGCTAAAAGAAACAAAAACAAAATTGCAGGTGGAAGCAGACAAGCCCTGAGCTCAGCACCAGGCCCAAGTGCTGCTACTTTGCTGCAGCCATCTTGGAATGCTAAAGTCAATCAGATTATCCATGGCCATTTTCACTCTAAAAACGTCAATTTATCGTGCTTCATTCTACAATATTAGACGAGTATTGCTTGCTTCTGCCTGGCTCAAGATCATACTGAGGAAACCTTTACCCATTTGATCTTTTCATGGTCACAGTTAGGGGATTTTTATACTACTTCCACAAGTGACCGATTGTCTTTGTCATTTCTCATCTTTACCCAAACTATTTGTACATCCTGGCTTCCTGAACTTGAATCATCCCTGTACACTGATATATTATCATCATGACTAAACACAGACATCCCTCTACTTTTTCCTAGCTTCCTTGACCTCCAAAATGTCCTGTGCCCTTGAATAGTCAGGTACCATCCATGTCATCCTGCAGCCTTGTCTCTGTAATGGCTACTTGATTGCACTTATTTCTTTCTATTTACCCCACCCTCAGTTCATTTCTTTTGTTTTGCTGCACTCAGAGATACAGAGTCTTTTATTTTATCTTTTTACTCTTGTTGTAACTTTGATCATTATCTATCATTTACCCTTAGATTTGTACTTTGTATCCCTAGATTCTGACTTGCTGTGGTAGCCACAGTATTTATTTCAATCTCTTCAAAGTAACCACACAATGTTCATAGTGGGGGCTTCAATGATACTAATGCATTGACAATTAAGGGACAGTAGTTAAATTCTCTCTTGCTGAAGATGACCATTGCCTGGCACTTGTTGGCATGAATGTTACATGCCATTTATCAGCAATAGCCTGAATATTGCCTAGACCTAGCTGTATTTGGGCATGGACTTCTTCAGTATCTCAGAAATGATGAATGGCGTTGAACATTGTCCAATCATCAGCAAATATTCCCACTCATGACTTTCTTATAAAAGAAGATGAAACAGTAGAAGATGGTTGAACCATGGACACTTTCCTGAAGAACTCCCACAATGATGTCCTGGAACTGAGATGACTGACTTCCAATAACCAAAAACATCCTTGTTTGTGTCAAGTATGACTCCAACCAGCTCTAAGTTTTCCCACAATCCCCATTAACTCCAGTTTTACTGGGGTTCCTTGATATCATACATGGTTAAATTTCATCAAACGCAATCATTGCCAACTCACCCCCGGAATTCAGCATTTTTCTCCATGTTTAGATCAAAGCTACCACGAGGTCAAGAAGTGAATGGCACTGGCGGAACCCAAACTGGGTTTCAGTGAACAGGTTATTCCTTTGCATGTGCTGCCTGATAGCATTGTTGACAACTTCTTCCATCACTTGCATGATAATTGGAAGTAGACAAGTAGGGCAAGATTTGTAGATTTATTCTGCCTTTTGTCCAGTGGACATAACTGGACAATTGTCCACATTGTCAGGTAAATACCAATATGCTGGAAATGCTTATTATGGTTGCATTATGGCAGGTAGATTGGTGAGGTTATGGTCAAGTAGATTATTCCACCTTGTTGATTCTCTCACCACCTACTTCAGACCAAGTTGGCCAGCTTCGCCTTTGGTACTTTTCCAACTCCATCAGTGATGATGCTACTTAGTCATAGAGCACATTCCGTGCCCTTGCCACCCTTTGAAAGTAAGGTTCAACATAGAGGAGTGCTGGTTCATTCGCTCATGGGTTCTGTAGATTATAATCAGTGGGAGGTTTTCTTGTCTAAGCGTTAATTGATACCTTGATACTTCATGAGTTCCAGAGCCAATATCAATGACTCCCAAAGCAATTCCTTCCTACCTGTGTTCTGCTGTGCCACTACCTCGAACAAATCTGTTCTGCTTGTGGGGCAGGATATACTCAGAGATGGTGCCTGGGACATTTTCTGCAAGGTATGTTTCTCCCAATTTTAGCACAAGCCCCTAGATGCTGGTAAGAAGAACCTTGCGAGGTTGATAGGTCTGTGTTTGCCATTATTGTTTACAGTTACTGAAATTGCTGATAACAAAGATGGGTAGGAAGGAAAGTTGTGAAAAGAACAAAAGATGGTTACAAAGGGATGTGGTTAGATTAAGTGAGTTAGAAAAGATCTGATAATTGGAGTAAAATGTAGAAAAATGTGAATTTTAGTTGGAAGAAAAAAAATAAAAAAAATATTAATCTAAAAGGAAAAGGATTTGAGTGTCCTCATGCATGATCACCGTTTGTGAGGACTGTTGAGTACAAAGATAGGGAGGTTATGTTTCAGTTGTATAGGATACTGGTGAGACCACATCTGCAGCGCAGTATTGGTCACCTTACTCAATGAAGGATGTAAGTGCATTGGAAGAAGTCCATTGAAGGTTTATCAGTCTAATACTTGGAATGGGACAGCTGACTTAGGAGGAAAGGTTGGACAAGCTAAGCTCATCTCCATTGAAGTCTAGGAGAGTGAGAGGGGACTTGATTGAAACATTTATGAAATGAAACATTCAGGGAGGGCACACAATGGATGTTTTCTCTTGTGAGTGAATCTAGAATTATGGGTACTGTTTAAAAATGGTGGTCACCCATTTAAGAGAGAGATTGGGAGAATTTTATTCTTATAGAGGGTCATGAGTCTTTGGAACCGTCTTCGTCAAAAGGCGATGACAAGAGAGTATTAAAACTTTTTAAGGCAGTGCTGTATAGATCATTCATTAATATGGAGTTGGAAGGAAATCAGGTAAAGACAAATTTCAGCCATTTTCTTATTAAATGACATTAAAAGACTATGTGACCTGCTCTTCCTTGTAATTTATATGATTGTGTTTTCTGGTTGAAATTGCTTGCATCAAAAGACTTCAACCTGTAGCTCAATTTTAATAAAGCCTTCCAAACCTAGATTACTGGGTGAAATGACTGCATCTACTAGGTCCCCAGCTCAGCTTAGTTAGCCCACTTGTTCTTGTGACCTTAGGGCAGTTGCCCAGTCTGGCGGTCGCTCGGCCCTGCATTGTGGTCTCCAGGCTCTTGGCCTAGTCTGTTGGTCGCATGGCCCAGTGTGGCAGTCTCTCGGCCCTGCATGGTGGTTTCTTGGCCCAGTCTGGTGGTCTCTCGACCCAGTGTGGTGGTCTCTTGGCCCAACATGGCGGTCTCTTGACGCAGTGTGATGGTCTCTTGGCCCAGCGCAGTGGTCTTCCAGCCCTGCGTGGTGGTCTTTTGGCCCAGTGTTTCAGTCTCTTGGCACAGCCTGGCAGTCTCTCAGCCCGGCGTGGAGGTTTCTCGGCCCAGTGTGGCAGTCTCTTGACCCAGCCTGGCAGTCTTTCAGCCCAGCGTGGCAGTCTCTCAGCCCAGTGTGATGGTCTCTCGGCCCAGCGTGGCAGTCTCTTGGCCCAGCGTGGTGGCCTCGGCCCGCGTGGTGGTCTCTCAGCTCAGCGTGGTGGTCTCTCGGCCCACGTGATGGTCTCTCGGCCCAGCATGGTGGTCTCTCGGCCTACATGATGGTCTCTCGGCCCAGTGTGGTAGTCTCTCGGCCCACGTGGTGGTCTCTCAGCCCAACGTGATGGTCTCTCGGCCCACGTGGTTGTCTCTCGGCCCAGCGTGTTGGTCTTTTGGCCCACATGGTTGTCTCTCACCCCAGCATAGTGGTCTCTCGGCCCAGTCTGCCGGTTTCTTGGCCCAGCATAGTGGTCTCTCGGCCCAGTCTGCCGGTTTCTTGGCCCAGCGTGGTGGTCTCTCGGCCCAGTCTGCCAGTTTCTTGGCCCAGCGTGGTGGTCTCTCGGTCTAGCATGGTGGTTTGCCAGCCTTGTGTGAAATCCTCTTGTTTTGCCATAGCGATTTCCCAGTGACCCAGCTTAGCAGTCTCTCAGCCTGGCATGGTGGTCTTCTGGTGATACGTGGCGGTCTCTTGGCCTGGCGTGGCCTCATCAGGGGCTTCCAGTTTTGAGATAATTCCAGATCTGCCAGCCTCGTGAGCCCTGAGGTGAAGCCCAGTGTGGACTGGAGGCTAGGTGCTAGCATGGCCTAGGTCAGAAGATAATTGTTCTGAAGTTTATTTTTCATTTTATAATTTGTTCCTGAAACCTACAATGATGAACTTTTTACTTCACTATTTTACCAAGAACGTAATTGAAGGAGCTGCACTTTGGGACCTTTGTAAATTAGACAGCACCAGAAGTGGTACTTGTACACTGTACTCATTTGAGTAACTCAGACAATGAAGCTGATTCTAATTCTAATTCTAATTGTCCACATCACCCATCTTCTTTCTCAGACTCGTGTATCTGATTCACCCTTGAGCGAGACAGCAGGCACATTCATATCCAATTCTGCTTGAATTTAAGAACAAATTAATTTATTTCTCTGTGTTTTGTGGATGATGACAGTAATTGACTGTTTATTAATGTGCATTTATCAAAAGTGAGCAAACATGAAAACTTCAGCTTTTGTCTTGGCGTTTTCTCTCACTGATGGAGCAAACCTTTAAGCATTGAATCTAGTATTGCCAATATTTCAGAGCAGTCCCAACAGTCTTCAAAAATTAAATAAAAATGTCCTGTGCATTGCAGTGAGCAAGTTGAAAGAAGAAATAGAATAAATATGTGATGATAATGCTTGTGTCCCATTTTCATTGAACAATTTCATTGATTAGTTCTAAAAATATTGGCAATGGGTATAAAGGCTTCTGGCTTGGGCTCATTAGTTAGAAGCTATAGAGCTTGTGTAATGAAACCTTGAGGAATCTATTTAATCAGAGTTAGCAATACTAATTGAATTTGCTAACTTTGAAATACTGCTTTTATCTTTTGAGTTGGGACATGTAAATCATTAAAAGAAGCCCTTCCTCATTAATGTAATTGATTTTTCATAGTTATCATATGAGGCCTATGTCATAATCCAATAATTAGGAAATGTTTTTGTTTAAAAGATCACAGCCAATCATCATGAATTACAGTTTATAACGTGTTCAGGTATAATTGTCTCCGCATCTGTCCGGATAAGAAGCACATGCCAACCTAGGACCATCTGCTACCATGTTCTGTTAGCAGTCTAATGTCTCTCCCGAGATGCTTTATATTCTGGTCACAGAGCATGATGCCAGGGACTTCTAACACAAACAATGTGCATCAAACATTAGGCGGTGGTCTGAGTTCAAAAGAGCCAATGTGCTTTCTTCTTTGCAGATGCAAAACCATCAGTGCTGGGCAAAAAGGCATGCAGTGCTCTCTTTGATACAATTATTAATTTATTACACATTTTTGTGTCTTTTACTGTATTCAAAAAAAAACTTTATACAGTTACTTCCAATGTGTTAGTTGATGCTATTTTTTTCCACATTACAGGAGTAAAAATTGCTAAAGTGCTTTTTAATATATACATGCCATAAGGTTAATAACTATTTCGGTGGATTAGATTGAATTGCATTATCAAAATGCAATGTGACCAGTTTAGAAGAAGGAATAAATGCCACCTTCTTCAACAGCAGTATGGTTAGAAAATTCAGTGATAAAATTCCTCAAATTGTATCTTAATTACTTTGACAGCTGGGTACTTTACATAACAAGGTAACATTGCCAAGTTTAGTATTTTTTTTAAACTGTGCTGTACATTTGTATGCATGAAAGACTTTTCTCTCTCTCTCCTTTGCTCCTTCATCACTTGATTGCAAATCATTATTCATTGCTGCCCAAATTTATGGAAGGACATTGCTCCCTGAGGTGTCATATCCTTTCAGGTCTGTAACCAAACATGACTGATGGTTCCAGTATAACAGTGCTTATTATGGCGTTCACTGAGCTATGATTGCTTCAATACTTTATGTTGGCAGATGTGGTTTTCTCAGAACAACATGTCTGAGACACAGGTCATTGATCAAACCCCTCAGGCTGTTTCATTATTTGCAAATTATTGTTTAATTGCTAAAAGCCAGGGGCCAGCAGAGCGTATCTTTTCTTGTGACAGGGAAGAAAGCAACCTATGTATCTTATAAATCTGGAAGTCTAAGAAATCTGCACTAAAACACAAAGAATAAAATGTTTCCAAAGAACCTGTGTGAGATTTATTGCAATTGCCACAAGGTTTAGACTAATCAACTAATGCATTGCATCATGGGTTTTAGTTCAAGGTTAAAAGAACTGGTGCTAGAACCCAGGCCCAAAACCTCATGGCATTAGATTGGAAATAGATGATAATATAGCGATCTTGTTGATGCAGTGTGTTGCATCATTCAGTATCTGTCATCTGATGAAGCATCCTGAATCTTAGAGAATATTGCAAAGAGTAGAATGATGTTATGGACTGATTTAAAAGTGGAAATTTTCAAGTTGATGCAGTGAGTGGTGGAGACCCAGGAGAGCTCAACAAGGATCTTTGTGCTGGAAAGAATATGGCTGTAGATTTCCTGATAATTGGAGGCTATTTAGTGTGAAGGAGGATAGCGCTGGAGAAATTTAGCTTGGTTATAATGGACGTGTATCAATGAGATAAGACGTTGGGGATAATATAGTGGCTGGGTGTACTGAAAACTCCCAGAAAAATCAAGTAAAGGTAGCACACTGAAGTCACATGAAACATAAAAAAATAACATGTTTGAACTACTCAGCAGCTCAGACAACATTTATGCAGAAACAGAATTAATGTTGCAGGATATTACCTTCCACGTGAAGCTGGTTGGGATGCGAATTACATTGGAAGAAGTTGAATAGAGAGTTCAGAGTTGGTCAAAGGCTCTTCTTTGAAAGGGGTAGCATGAGGAAAGATTATATTGGCAAGCACTGGGATGCAGATTGGTGGATGAATGGTGACGAAATGTGACCGATATTGAGTGTAACAGACAAAATAAGCTTGATGAGAATAGAGTGTGAGATGATTAATAAATTAATGTGTAGCCCAGGAGGTGAAACTATTTAAACTTAGAAATAACACATACTGTCCAACTCATCTTGAATATTTCCAAAGACAGCTCGGTACTAGCAGTATGTTAATTTTTAAATGTTCCATTTTAAAATTGTTCTTTTCCTCTGGGTGTTTGGTTGCAGGTGGGATATGCAGGAAGGATTGGAACTTGCAAAACTTTGTTAATTGGAGACCACAAATACAATGATAAATTGTGAACAGAGGGAAGGGTGTGAGGAGTTCAGGTACCAGGGAGTATCTTTTTTAACAAAGATAAGGGAAAGAAAAGGTTTCAGGCAGGCAAGATGATGGAGGGTGAAGGAGCTAAGAATGCATTCCCAGCTCATCTCCCACATTTTACCCTCTGTAAACATTAGATTGTCCAAACCTCAGCTGCCTGTGTCTTAAATAACAGCAAGTTCTACTTCCCTGTCACGACTATGGTGCTGAACTATAACATGGCCAAGCAACAACTTGATTTCAAAGTTCTCATCCTTATTTGCCAATCCATGCATAATCCCCCCCCATTTCTGTAACATTCAGCAGCCTCAGAACTCTCAAATTTCTGCGCTCTTCTAATTCTAGCTACATCTGGACTTCTAATTTTAATTACTCCACCATTGCATGTTGAGATTTCAGTTGTCTCAGCTCCAGGCTCTGGAATACCCTCCCTGTACCTCAGCCCCAGGCTCGGGAATACCCTCCCTGTACCTCAGCCCCAAGCTGTGGAATACTTTCCCTGTACCTCAGTCCCAGGCTCTGGAATATTCTCCCTGTACCTCAGTCCCAAGCTCTGGAATACCTTCCCTGTACCTCAGTCCCAAGTTCTGGAATACTCTCCCTGTACCTCAACTCCAAGGTCTGGTTTACCCTCCCTGTATCTCAGCTCCAAGGTCTGGTTTACCCTCCCTGTATCTCAGCTCCAAGGTCTGGTTTACCCTCCCTGACCTCCTTACCCTCAGCCTCCTGACCTCAATTTCCTCCTAGAAGGCATTCCTTAAAACCTACTCTTTGACCAAGCATTTGGTAATTTGACTTGGTATCTGTCAGTGAGACCTGGTGTTGTACATAGTCTTATACTGCTTCTCTGAAGTGCCTTAGGAATTATGTTCTTTATCTTAAAGGTCCTATATAAATATAATTTGTTTTTGATTCTCAGTTTTATTTCCACTGAAGAACAAGAAGCCGCCTGTTATTACCAGAAGTCTGAGGACAAGGTGATCAATATGAAACAGCTCTGAAGCTGATAATCTTGATTCTTTAAATGTAGCAATTGCAAGGGAAGAAATGACTCTTTCTGCTATTTGTCTTGGTCTGATAAATGTAAGTATGCTTTCAAGCCATGCTTTATGAAGAACGTTCATACAAAATTATTCTTTTAAAAGAAAAAGACTGACATCATGTTATAAGGATTTAAAATCATTGTCGCAGACGGCTACACATTTGCATCACCTTACCTTTTACGTTCCAAGGCCATTAAATGGAGTTTACCTGTCTGCAATTCCTCGCTGGAATGGGTCAGAATGGGGGCCATCTCTTCCCTGTTAGAAAACATTCAGGTCACCTTGAGTATTTAACTTTGTAGAAACAAATCACAGATGGCTACACATTTGCTTGTAGGATTGGACTCTGGCTACGAATGGAGTTCTAGACATTCTCCAATCAATTAAGTCACATATCTACAATCTATTATACCACTGTTGTATTTGGTGTAAGTGGGCAGTTAGAGAGAGAGGACCATGTAATAAGCCAACTAATCCTTTATGTTCTTAAACCTACGCTTTCTCTGCAGACCTTTTGTAGATCTCTCTGTCCCTCTTCTTTTCTCTCTCTCTCTCTTTCTCTCTCTTGGCAAGTTGCAAATTTCAAACACTGACTGCTGTGTTTTTCACTTTTTATGTGCCATAGCAGATATCTTTTAAAAAACAACTTAACCTAGCAGTTGCCATCTTTGAAAGATTAGATGCATCATTCATTTAGGTCTTTAAACTGTCATGACTCTAAACTCAGAAGGATAATCAAGTTCAGCCTGAAGTCAGCTAATTCGCCACGTTCAAGATTTTTAGATCCTTTGGTATCTTTGGATATTAAATTGCTTAAATCATTATCTCTCTAATCTATTTAAGGACATGTGAATTTCAACCACGTTTTTGTGGAAGTTGGACGGTTATTGTTTTTCTTACAGTGAGGTGAGGCAACAAAAACTGCTCACTTTTCTTTTTAAAACATCAGGAAACCTGTCTGAGTCTTCTCCAGCCACAGCACATAAACAGTTAACAACTCATCACATTGGCAGGTGTATTATTTTAAGAAAAAGCTGATGAAACCAAATAAGGAGTAGGAAAAGAGCTAAATGATTCAGCCCATCCTCACTTGATACTAATAGTGAATTTTGAGCCTACAACCCAGGTGAACATTCCAGTGCAGTACTAAGGGAGTGATTCAGTCTTTCAGATGAGATGTTAAACCGTAGCACTGTAAGGTAGGTGGGAAAGATCCTACTGTACTATTCGAAGAAGAAGATCTTCGAATTGTGAATTTCCTCTGAATCGATCACTCTCTGTCACCACAAATTCCAGTAAGTACTTTGAAGACCTCTTGATGCTTCCTGTCCTCATTAACATTTTCCCTCAACCAACATCACAAAATAGATCTTGTGCTTTATTGCTGAATGCAGGCCCTAGTTAAGGCTGCTGCATTTGTTGTATTACAATAGTAACTATAATACAAAAGTGACAATGAAATGCCTTGGAATATCTTGAGATTTTGAAAAGTTCTGCATAAATGAATGATTTTCTTTGCTTACTGTAACATAGGTAATTTATCTGGTAGGGTGGGGCAGTAGTATAATTCCACAACTGCTCTTTCAGATGGATGCTGCTAGGAAATTACTTTTTAGCAAATCAACCACCGGAAAATTCATTCATGACACAGTGTATCTTCAGGTTGTCTTCCATCAATGTGATATAATCCATATCTCATAAATCCTCCTGAAGAGAGATCAATATAGCAAATGTGAAATTATTTTAGATTTGAAATGGGAATTTCAATTGTTTTTCTTATTAAGCACAAGATGTCAGTCTTATATTATTGTTGTAGCAGATCTGACACCTTTTGGGAACCGCTGTTGGGTATTAATTGAATGTAGTTGGAAGTAAATGTGATTTGCTAATTTAGCTTAGAGAGGAAGTAATTAAATGTAATGGTCCATAATTCATTTAAAGGGTGGCTGACCCCAATGCTTGAGTAATCATAGTATGTGAAGAAAACATGGACACCTCATAAATGAATAACAATATAGAACATTAAAAATAACCTGAGCAGTAATTGTTTTTTTCTACAGTAGAGGGGAAGATTTATTATATGCGAGCTAGTTATCAAACCCACAAATAACATCAATGTAATTAAAAGAGGTACTGAAACTGTAAATTCAGACAGTACCTTGTACGATGCAGACAAAGCGTAATGATGAGCTTCCTTCTTCACATTATCAGACTTTGTCTCCACTGAAGGAACACTCGATCGCGATAAAGTCAGTTGATTTCTAAAACCCAGTTTGATGTTACACTGTGATTCCTGACATAGTAAACAACTGAACTCAACCATGCTGCTGAGAGAAGTTGCAGAGCACAGGCCGAGCATAATTCCACAGAAAATGAACATCATATGGTAACCCACACTGTACTGTCTAATAACCAACAACTGAGTGACAGAGATGAAACCCCGAGCATAGGTATCCAGTCCATCCTCTTGTGTATAGATTGTGTAAGGTACAAGAGAGGGAACAGACAGAAGTACAAATTAATGGGGAGGAAATTCAACCTCTATTTCTACATGAATTCCATTTCTTTCTCACAGGTATCATAGTTCCCTTACTCACTTCCCTGTCTGCCCTGCTCTTTCACAAAAACATATATAATATCCTGGTACAACTGTACTTTCTAATGTTTTGTTCCCTTGCTTTCTTTTGAGGGGACAGTGACATGAGCAGATGTAAGAACACAGTTGTTCTTCTCATTACCAAGTTACATCAGGGTCAGCATGGTTGCTTCGTGACATGCACTGCTGCCTCACAGAGACCTCGGTTCAATTCCAGCCTCAGGCGACTGCCTGTGTGGAGTTTGCACATTCTCCCCTGTGTGTTTCCACTGGGTGCTCAGGTTTCCTCCCACAGTCCAAAGATATATAGGTCAGGTGGATTACCCCATGGTAAACTGCCTGGTGGCATCCAGGGATATGCAGGCTAGGTGGATTAGCCATGGTAAATGTGGATAAGGAGTGGTCTGGGTAGGATGTTCGTTAGATAGTCAGTGCAGCCTTGATGGACCAACTGCCACAGCCTGGGTTTGATTCCCGGCAAGGGAAACATGTTTTTGAAACTTGAAATAGTTCAGAAAAGATATGTAAGGACGTTGCCAATTTTAGAGGATTTGAGCTATAGGGAGAGGCTGAATAGGCTGGAGCATCGGAGGTTGAAAGGTGACCTTATAGAGGTTTACAAAATCACGAGGGGCATGGATAAGGTGAATAGATAAAGTTAAAAATCACACAACACCAGGTTATACTCCAACAGGTTCAATTGGAATCACACTAGCTTTCGGAGCATCGCTCCTTCATCAGGTGATAGTGGAGGACTCAATCCTAAAACACAGAATTTATAGCAAAAATTTACAGTGTGATGTAACTGAAATTATACATTGAAAAATACCTTGATTGTCTGTTGTACACCCCTGTCCAACACTGGCATCTCTAAATCGTGAAAAGATAACGTCTTTTTCATAGGATGGGGGAATCCAAAATTAGGGGGCATAGGTTTAGGGTGAGAGGGGAAAGATTTGAAAGGGATCCAGGGGCATTTTTTCACACAGAGGGTGGTACATGTATGGAATGAGTTGCCAGAGGAAGTGGTGGAGGCTGGTACAATTACAACATTTAAAAGGCATCTGGATGGGTATAAGAATAAGAAGGATTTAGAAAGCTACGGGCCAAATGCTGGCAAATGGAACTAGATTTATTTAGGATCTTATGGTCAGCATAGGCAAGTTGGACCGAAGGGTCTGTTTCTGTGCTGCATATTCCCATGACTCTATGATTCTAAATGGCCTTTATCTGCACTGTAGGGATTCTATGAGGAAGATAAACTGGGCGGTAGGTTTGTTCAGCATTAATTGCTCCTAATTGTGAGGAACAACAAGGACAAACACAGTAAAACTGGTAAATGAGATCTACTGGTTCCCTTTGCTTTGTATACTACAGAATGGAGGATCTCAACATCCATTTACAAATGTTACTTTTTTTACTGCGTTTGTTTGCTCTTCACAGTGCAACATTAAATATAATGGCCTGGATCTTCTGATGGGAAGATAGTTGTTGCTGAAATGTTTCCTGCTATTGTGTTTTGGGAGCATGCACAATTTTCGGTGTACTCTGCTGGAACTAACTGGGAAGTTGACACTTTTATTGGGTGATAATCTGACATCTGGAGCTGTCCAAAAAAGTCCTTAATTACGAGTTAGAGTTGGAGATTTTGGTTGGCTCTGAGTTACTTACTTGAATAGTTAGCCAGGAAACGTTAAAGGTATTAAAACAGCTCTAAACCAGTTTGTATAATTACCAAATTGACAACATTTGTCTATATATCTGTTTAAGATATGCTTTTACCTTTGGATAAAGGGTGATTTTGTGCTATGTCTTATGGGCAGTATCAGTGTGCATTTAAGAGATAAGTTGATGAAATCTTCATTCTATTGTAGCATGTGACCTGAGGGGATAAAGACCTCATTCTTATCTTACCTCCGTTGAAACAAGATATGCAACTGGGAGTGTGTACTCGGTTGCATCTTAGGTGGTAAAATAGTTGGTTTGTAACAACATGTTTAATGCTCTGAATTTTCTCTGAGCTTGTCTTGTTTCACCACAATTATATGTGGTGGAGGTTCTAGGGAAACATCACTTGTTGGGGTTCCCGCGAAACCTCTTGTAAAATGACATGCTTTAGTGAGAACTGTCAGCTTGAACTAGTTATCAAACCTCTCAAAGATAAGGAAAAAAAACCTAATTTAAAATGAAATGTCTGCTGTCACCAAAGATCTGATGATAAATTCTGACTACATGTGCTCACTTCTGATTTGTTAAGTGCTCATGTGTAATTTACAGTCGACTTCTAAAAAAATTTAAAACCTTCCTTCTTTAATTTATTTTTCTTCTTTGTGCCCTTTTTTCTTTTATTTTCATTTTTAAGCATTTGCTTGGTTTTTTGTAATTCTTTATTTTCATTCATTTTAAAAAATGTTGTTGCTACCACACATGCTTCTGGATATGAACAAATACAGTCAGTTTAAAATAACGTTATTCCCCTCCGCAAACTGGAAAGGAGTAGGTGGAAAATCAAAATGGCAACCTATCACCTTGGGCCATGCTGACATCTGGGTTCATGCTATTTTGGTTGGAAAGCCTAGACTTCTGCAAAATATGGCAGAAGTCTCATTAGATTTTGAATGGGGCCCTATGATGTCAGTGGGAAGCTGATACATTTTCAACATACCAGTGAGTGTGTTACATGCAGCACGGTGGCACAGTGGTTAGCACTGCTGCCTCACAGTGCCTGAGACCCGGGTTCAATTCCCACCTCAGGCGACTGGCTGTGTGGAGTTTGCACATTCTCCCCGTGTCTGCGTGGGTTTCCTCCGGGTGCTCTGGTTTCCTCCCACAATCCAAAAAAGATGTGCAGGTCAGGTGAATTGACCATGTTAAATTGCCCGTAGTGTTAGGTAATGGGTAAATGTAGGGGTATGGGTGGGTTGCGCGTCGGTGTGGACTTGTTGGGCCTAAGGGCCTGTTTCCACACTGTAATGTAATCTAATCTAATGCAGGCTCTGCTTGTTAAGCATTATAGACAACAGTCCATAGAGGCTCTGCTAGGGTTTTTCCTGACACTGTACATTTCAAGCTTCCTGATGCTTCAAAATTCACAGTTATCCCTTGAGATCATCCCCTCCTCCCCAAGTTAACTGGACCAGCAGGGCTCTGCACTGGAATCATTGGATTTTCTGATTCCTTATTACTTACAAAATTCTTTTGACCCATTCTGAATACATTTGTAACCACTAGGCTGAATTCTACAGGCTTCTATGTCTGCATGAGTATCTTCAATAGAAATATGGATATTCAGCCTCTCATAATCTATTGGAAGTTGTGTGTAGTTAAAATAAAATGTTTCGTTTCAAATTCATCGGCCTAATTAAAATAACTAATCCTTGATAGGTGAACAAATCATGTCATTTGATTGACAAACCTTGCAAACTGTTCCTTAAAATACAGTCGATTCTGCTCCAACACGGTAGCTCTGTTCTCGTGCAATCCCGTGTTGTAAGAAAATTGCGTAATAGCAGCACCATTTAAACTGATGGGGTCAGAATAATATTATAACCAATACATGCTTTAAACGTTCATGGAATAGAAACGATGTTCCCAATTTGTCAGTCATGTTATAGTGAATCCGCATTAATGAAACACACATTAAACACGCATAACACACATTGTGGGCGGCACAGTGGCTCAGTGGTTAGCACTGCTGCCTCACAGCGCCAGAGGCCCGGGTTCAATTCCCACCTCAGACAACTGTCTGTGTGGAGTTTGCACATTCTCCCTGTGTCTGAGGGGGTTTCGTCTGGGTGCTCCAGTTTCCTCCCGCAATCCAAAAATGTGCAGGTTAGGTGAATTGGCCATGTGTTAGGTGAAGGGGTAAATGTAAGGGAATGGATCTGGGTGGGTTGCTCTTCGGAGGGTCGGTGTGGACTTGTTGGGCTGAAGGGCCTGTTTCCACACTGTAAGTAATCTAACCTAAACCAGATCGACCTGTACTGCGGTGTCAGATTGTGCTATAGCAGACATCTGCTATAGGTTTACAACTTTGTATCAAAGGTTTGAGGTTGGGTTCTGATGAACTGGTCTTCCATTCTTTTCTAACATCATTCTGACATAGTTCCCTGGGTGAGGACTTTATCTACATTGAATGGTCGGGTGGGGACAATATTGATGCTGTTTCAGTGAGGAATGGTTTCAATGCACTTCATCACAGAAATGTCAAAAATGGCAGAATGTGGCCATTAAAAGTTTCTGTCAAGTGCCAAAAAACTATTGAGCTTTGAGATTATCACAACCTTGCATAATTTTGACTTCATTCAATTTCTACACATCTAAGTTTTCAACTGGGGTCACCTTTTTGTGAAAATGAATGGTAATCTGAGGTAATTTCATTTTCCTCCCTGGTTCATGAGCTATAAGTCAGTTCAGATGTTTTATCAGCTTGGTACTTTGCTCAAATGATGGCAACCTCATCTCAGGTCAGAAAGTTGTGAGTCTTAAAAGCACAAAATTTCAGTTGACCCTTCAGTGCAGTGCTGAGGCAACAGTAAATGGAAACTTGCTGTGTGCAGGTGGATTGCTCCATTTATTCCAATGTATTCAATTGAACAATCAACCCCCCTATATCTACCTATCGCTTTCCCAGCCACCTTCCCTCCATCCCCACCCACCTATTTATCAGCATTGACCAAGAACCTGACGTGGGAAATTGTTTCCCTGCTTCCTGTAAGGACTCTATCCCATTCTCCCAGTTTCTCCATCTCCATTGCATCAGCTATGTTTTTCAATTCCAAGATGGTGGTGGAGTAGGATCCTGAGCCAGACTTTGTCCACTCCATCAGTTTCTTTTCTTTTCCTCTCTCTTTTCATGTTTCTTTTCTCTTTAAACCGCCTGTCTTCAGGTGGCATCGGTGATGTCTCAGGTGAAAGCCAGGGTGGAGGCCCGGCCTCAGCTTGGACTCCTTGCCTCAGCATGGACTGGAAATGTGTTGCTGGAAAAGCGCAGCAGGTCAGGCAGCATCCAGGGAACAGGAGAATCGACGTTTCGGGCATAAGCCCTTCTTCAGGAAGCCCTTTCCTGAAGAAGGGCTTATGCCCGAAACGTCGATTCTCCTGTTCCCTGGATGCTGCCTGACCTGCTGCGCTTTTCCAGCAACACATTTCCAGCTCTGATCTCCAGCATCTGCAGACCTCACTTTCTCCTCAGCATGGACTCCCAACCTCGCTGTGGACTCGCAGCCTTAATGTGAGATCGCGGCCTCAGCATGGACTCAAACTCCCGGCCTCAGGATGGACCCAAACACCCGGCCTCAGCATGGACTTGAACTCATGGCCTCAGCATGGACTTGAACATCTAGCCTCAGCATGGACCCAAACTCCCGGCCTCAGCATGGACTTGAACTCATGGCCTCAGCATGGACTTGAACATCTAGTCTCAGCATGGACCCAAACTCCCGGCCTCAGCATGGACTCGAACTCATGGCCTCAGCATGGACTTGAACATCTAGCCTCAGCATGGACCCAAACTCCCGGCCTCAGCGTGGACTCCCGGCCTCAGTGTGGACTTGAACTCCCGGCCTCAGCGAAGACGCTAACTCCCAGCCTCAGTGTAGACTCAAACTCCCAGCCTCAGCATGGACCCGAACTCCAGGCCTCAGCGTGGACTCCCGGCCTCAGCGTGGACTTGAACTCCCGGCCTCAGTGTGGACTTAAACATCTAGCCTCAGCACGGACCCGAACTCCCAGCCTCAGCGTGGACTCCCGGCCTCAGTGTAGACTCAAACTCCCAGCCTCAGCGTGGACAGGAACTCCTGACCTCACTATGGACTCAAACTTCCAGCCTCAGCATGGACTTGAACATCTGGCCTCACCGTCGACTTGAACTCCTGGCCTCAGCATGGATTCAAATATGTGGCCTCAGCGTGGACTCAAACTCTCTGCCTCAGTGTGGACTTGAACTCTCGGCCTCAGCGTGGACCTGAACTCCCGGCCTCAGTGTGTTCTCGAACTTATGCACTCAGGGTGGAATCGAAGTCCTGGCCTCAGCCTGGACTCAGCATGGACTCGAAACCCTGGCCTCAATGTGGATTTGAATCCCCAGCCGTAGCATGGACTCGAACTCCCGGCCTCAGCCTGGACTCAAACTCTCTGCCTTAGCGTGGACTCAATCATCTGGCCTCAGTGTGGACTCAAACTCCCAGCCTCAGCATGGACTCAAACACATGGCCTCAGAATAGGCTCAAACTCTCTGCCTCAGCATGGACTCGGACTCCCGGCCCCAGTGTAGACTCTAACCCCTGGCCTCAGTGTGGACTCAAACACTCAGCCTCAGGGTGGAATCGAACACCCGGCCTCAGTGTAGAATCGAACTCCCGTCCTCAGGGTGGACTCGAACTCCAGGCCTCAGCATGGACTCGAACCCTTGGCTTCAGCGGAGATGCTAACTCCCAGCCTCAGCGTAGACTCCCAGCCTCAGCGTGGACTCCCGGCCTCAGTGTGGACTCGAACTCTCGGCCTCAGTGGAGATGCTAACTCCCAGCCTCAGTGTGGACATGAACTCCTGACCTCACCATGGACTTGAACACTCGGCTTCAGCGTGGTCCTGAACTCCCGGCCTCAGTGTGTACTCAAACTCACGCACTTAGGGTGGAATCGAAGTCCCGGCCTCAGCCTGGACTGAGCCTAGACTCATACCCCCGGCCTCAGGGTGGACTTGAACCCCCAGCCTCAGCCTGGACTCGAACCCCTGGCCTCAGCATGAATTCGAACCCCTGGCCACAGTGTGGACTCAAACTCCAGGCCTCAGTGTAGACCTGAACTCCTGGCCTCAGCATGAACTCAAACTCCCAGCCTCAAAATGGGCTCAAACTCCCTGCCTCAGTGTGGACTCCCAGCTTCAGTGTGGACTCGAACTCCCGGCCACAGCATGGATTTGATTCCCGGTACTCCCGCCGAGAGGTGAAGCCCAAAGCGATCTTGGTTGGAAGGACTATTATTTTGAGTTCTTGTTTCTCTACTTTTCTAATTTATTGCAGGATTTCCTATTGCTTGATTTTTCAAATTGTTTTCCTTAAGAATTTGTACTTAAGAATTAATACCTAAGATGGTGCTGTAAGTGGCAACTTGTAAACATTTCACTGTACTCATGTAAGTATATGTGACAATAAAGTTAATTCTAATTCCAAGCTCAAAGGATCATTAGCCACCATTTCCATCACCCTCAGTGAGATGCCACCATCAGACACATATTTCCCTCCCCTCCCTTGTCAGTCTTCTTGGGATTGCTCCCTCTGGGGCATTCTTGTCCTCTCCTTCTCCACCTCCCAACACTTACCCATACCCGCAGCTTCCAATGCAATTGCAGAAGTGTAACACTTGCCCATTAACTTCCTCCTTCCTCATTGTCCAAGGCCCCAGACGCACCTTCCAGGTGAAGCAGCTATTTACTTACGCTTCACTCAATCTAGTCTACTGTATTCACTGTTCACAGTGTTACTTCCTTTACACTGGGAAGGCTTTACACTGGGTGACTGCTTTGCTGAATGCCTATACTCAGTTTGTAAAAATAACCCTGAACTTCCAGCTGCCTGCCATTGCAACACAACACCATGTGACTGTACTAATATTTCTGTCTTAACAATACTACACTGCTCCAGCAAAGATCAGCACAAGTGCCTCCTCTTCTGCCGAGGTAACTTATAGCCTTCAGGACTCAATGTTGTGTTTACCAATTTCAGACTGTGAATACCCTCTCCCTTGTTTATACTCTTCTCCACACCGATAGATGTTGTCTTATATGGGGTTCTCCCAGCACAGCCAATCCTTTTCTCGCTGTCTCTCAGCACTGTCTCAATGTACTCTATTCTCTCTCTCCACCACCTCACAGCACTCCGTCTAACCTGCTTTGCCCTATCATCATATAAATTCCACCTTTCCTCAGCTAGCTCCAGTTCTGATGGAGGATCACTGTACTCAAAATGTTACTTATATTTTCTCTCCACAGCTGCTGCCAGACCTACTGTGTTTCTCCAGCACTCTCTGTCTTTGTGGGATATTGTTGATCGATGGGTCAAGCTTAGACTGGGAAAAATGCATGCTAGCTGAGTGCTGTCAAGTTGTCTGCCTAGCATTTATTAACAAATATTTTGACTATTATATTCTTTGATAAAGTATAAACTGTATGTCTGAAGTAGAGATTTTCTACTTTATTGGCAAACAAATTGAAATGATCAAGAATTGAGAGAAATAAGAACAAATACAACGCTATATTCATAGCCGCTCCTTGCAACAAATGTCACGGTGTAATTCTAGGTTATCTAATATTCTGCACTATCCTTCTTTATCTCAAATAGTACTATAACCAGTAGTCATTTCAGCAAAAGGTTACTTTCCTTGTTTTCCATTGTGCTGATTTTAACCGTGATCAGTCTGAGCAGGCAATGGTTGGGAGACCTATTTATTTGCTTTGTGCACCTGAGACACTTTCGTTTCCCCCCATCATGTTCCTGCCACTTCTCGGAAGTCATCCATGCACATGACCCAGATCCTATCCCATTTTAATGAATTTTCCTGTCCGCTGATGTTTCATGGGTTGTTGAGTTGATGAATTTCACAGGAATAAAATGGCACCTGCTGACATGGCTCTGATTTGATTGGTCCAGACTGAAGCTGTGTTAAGAGCCAACTGTCAATGGTGACAGATGCAGGGAGGAACCAGTTTGTTATGTTTCACGAAATACATTCTCCTGCAAGACCACATTGTTGATGCTCAGCCTTTTGTTTAGTGGAACATAATCTTTTTTCTCCTTGTTGAAGGCCAATTTACGATGTATTTCACCCACTCACAGTTGCAAACCTGAGGGAAAGTAGCCCACAAGAACTGCAGTTTGGCAAGATAGAGAAGGCACTTTCTGACTTCTTTCTGCTTTTTCGGTTTTACAACCTTTTCCTTCATGAATCAAGGGTCACTAGTAAGATATATATTATTTGAACATATTTGTATTTTGCTATATGGCTATTTATGTATTGTTGCGGGGAACAAACAGCAAAGCTCTTCATTTACAAATACATATTTTTAATGAGCTCTGTAATTTTCACATTTAGAAAATGTTACTTTAAAAAAAAGTTGTTTACCTTTTGTTCAGATTCTAACAGCTGCAGACTGGCACATTTTGGGATTGCTCTGGGATGCCAGGAGGGGTGGGATTGGCCTGCCTGCATTTTTCTCCTCCTCCTGAAGATAAGCTATTTGTCCACGGTAAAGTATTCCATCTACCAACCAGCTGAATGCTTGTGCTAATCATCCGATTACTCATTAAGGAAAATTGCGACTGAGTGCCAGCTAGGACTGGCATTCAGAATCTTAAACTCTGCCAATTATAGGGCACTAGTGTCAGCTTCTATGCCCAATTATCTCTGGGCATCCATTGCTTGTCAGCTTGCTCCAGTTCATGGTATGCCTTTAATTGCATACAAATGAGGCTTCTTAATTCAGTGCTGGTAGTTGACAAAATTTGTTACATGTGATGTTATGATTGATGACAATTCAAAGGAATGTTCCTGGAATAATTATACATATTCATTTTCTGAAGTGAGTTGATGCAATAGAATTATGACTAATAATGGAAATGAAAATAGTCCATTCATCCATTCAGGCAATATCGCGGTTACTCAGCGTTCCTGGCTGGGAGTAATGTCATGCCAATGAGAGATGGGGGAGTTTAGGTATATAGTAATTTATTATGTTAATTAGTTTAATAGTTCTGGTGGAACACATTCCCCTGAGAAGACCACATGTGCAGCACAGATGTGAAACTCTATCAGAAAATATTGTTTGTAGCAAACAAAGACTTTCAGCCAGAGTTTTTAGGGCATGAGGTGTGAGGTGAGCTGGGGGAGTTGCAGTGACGGCTGGCAGTGATGGCTTGGCGGTGGTAAGTTTACAGTGAACTGTCAGCTTTTGATGTCATTGGTGTCAGAAAGTCACCATAATTTCAGGGTATCAGGGCATGAGCAGATGAGTTGAGCACAATTTCTGAAGTTGCAGGGTGTGAATTAGTGCGCCAGCACTGTGGCTCATTTAAATTCATTGAACCAGTGAAAGATACAATATAGAGAAAGGTCATTTTGCCCACTGAGCCTGTGCCAAAACCTTGAAAGAGCTATCGGATTAAATCCACTTGTTTTTCTCTGTAGCTCTGCAATTTTTTATGCTTCAAATATTTATTAAATTGTCTGAAAGTTATTGTTATGTCTGCTTTTAATTTTAATATACAATTTGTTAATGTTCATTATGCAATACATAACAATCGAACAACTGAGTGAATAAAATTATTTCTTCACAATTGTCCAATTGTACAGTGTTTTGCATTAGTTTTCCACTTGGGGTCCTCAGAGCTATGTGATATGGTATCTTTTTAGTATTTTGTGCCTGAATAATGCATTGGTTAAACAGTGTAAAGAGGTATGTAAGCAATCGGAATTACAGATTATGTACTGTTAATGAGTTTGGTTAAGTTGATTGACGTGATGTATTTCAATGAATATGTTGCATGTTATAACGCACATCCCTTTACTGGATAAAGAAATAACCTGATTTATTGATGTGACTTTCTCCCAATATCCTTCTAATATAAAATGGACAAAAATTTATTTATTTATGAGTAAATTAATATTTTTAAATAGTTATTATAATGGTTAACTAACATACATTTTTAGCTTGATAATTTTACTGTAAAGTAGCATTTCAGCAGAACCACTCAGCATATTGCATGTTTCTGAAATTTGTCTTGATTGAGCTGTATTTTCACATTGCTGTTTGAAGATCCTACATCTGCTCACACTTGCTAATTGCATTATTTGATATCATATTTTCACATTTTTGTCATATATTTTGTTCCAGCATTTCTATTAGAAACATCCAGACCCACAATTATAATTTAAAATGTTTAAAAACACCATGTCATACTGATTGCATAATGGCAGATGACAGTCACCATCACTTTTCAGCTAATTTCACAGTTGCTTTCATCAGTTTAATCACTGACTGGGGATTTTTGATGGCACATACAAAAGGTAAGCATCAATCTGCCATTAAAGTTTTTAACCTTTTCCATTTTTTATGTCTCAGTTTAATCTTCAGTCAAACATAATTTGTAATATCTTACTGCATCACTCACTTCTTCAGAAATATGAAAGAATTGTCAGTTTTGACTGGCTTTTGTCTTGTTCCACTCACTGCTCTTTCAAACTCTGCTGCATATTTTAATTCCTTACCATCTTGAACATGGCTGTAATAATGCAGACCTTGACACTAGTATTACTGTTTTTTGATTCAACCATCATTGTACTTCAGCTGTGGGATTCCTTTCCACCATATTGTTTTCAAGCTAACTTGTCCATTAACTAACGGCCTCCACCGCCATACAGACCACCATTTGTAAGAGTTTCCACTACTGAACACTGTTTTCAATCATCATCATACCATCCTGCCCTCGGCCAAGAATTAGGAGAATGGATAAGAGGGCAATAGAGGAGTAGTCAATGCAGACAAGATAGGTGAGGGGAGGAGAAAGTAATGAAAGTGAAAAATGGAGATAGAGAATAGAGAGGAGAGAAGGTGGTAGAGAGAAGACAGGGAAATGGAGAATGGAAGGAGAAAGGAAAGATTGAGGAAAGACAGGGAGAACACAGGGAGATAAAAAAAAGTAAGAGAATAGATAGTAGAAAGAAGGATAGAGGATTGTGCAGAAAGTAGAAAGAAGAGGAATGGATAGGAGGTGGGGAATATTAGAAGCAAATGAAAAGGAAGAAAGCATAATGAAGAATGTTTGGACAATAGAATTAATGATAAATTAGCAGTTTCCCTTATAAGCATAGAAATGGCTGTTTATAATGGTAAACAAGGTAAGAACAGGGTGTTTTAAAATATAGAATGAATTATCTCCAGTGCAAACTTATTTCCTGGTTTCTCTACCCTACTAAACATAGAGACTATACTGGGCTCATTGAGATAAAGCTCACCTTCTGTGCCTGGGTAGGAGTTTGATGACTGGATCTCCTGTGGATTATTGAACCCATCCAGTATTAACCAATAATCAATAGGATGTACAATGAGTAGCAACCTTTCTGTAGATTACAGTCTCAGCCAGGACTTCTCAAACAGTGGGGTTACAAATTCCACGGATGAGATTTTGTGAGCTCTGAAGCAGCAATGGCTTTTGGAACAAGAATTGATTTCTGAGGCCCATTTAAAATTCTTATTTTTGAGGTTGTTGAGATTTTAAAGACACCTCTCGAAGGCCTGTTTGCTGATTATAAGACAAACTAACGAATTGGTAGATGTTTGTGATTTCTTTGGAGAAACCATTCCCAATCATCATCATCCCTCTTTCAATCAAGAACTGAAACTTCTCCCCACCATCCCCACCATCAATAACAGACCTGAACTTAAATCTCACCCCAATCCAACAACTTAAACCCCACACCGAATCGAAAATACTCCTAACCACTCTCCTAAATTTTCATTCTGAGGCTTTAAAATGCAGTCCTGGGGGAAAATGTAGAGATGAAGGGTCCTAGCTAAAAATCACACAACACCAGGTTATAGTCCAATAGGTTTATTTGGAAGTACTAGCTAACAGAGTGCTGCTCCCTGTCAGGTAGCTAGTGGGGCAGGATGATAGGACACAGACTGTATCGCAAAAGATCAAAGTGTCATACAGCTGAGGTGATGTCATTTTTTTAATAAAACCTAAAGTTATCTCGGGAATGTGACTTGAATGAAGTTCTTGGATTTACACATTAATGAATCAAAACCATGCTAAGTGATTAAAGATTTAACAGCAACTAGGTTTGTTCAATACACCACATCAGTTGTATGACCCTTTGATGTTTTGCTATAAATTCTGTGTCCTGAGATCCTGTCCCACTACCTACCTGATGAAGGAGCAGCGCTCTGATAGCTTTTACTTCCAAATAAACGTTTGGACTATAACCTGGTGTTGTGTGATTTTTAACTTTGTCCATCCCAGTCCAACTCCAGCACCTCCACATCAACACTGCCGGGTCCTAAGCTGTAAAGGTGAAAATAACTTTGGCCTGGAGCTGGTTCAGTTGTTTAATTATATTGTCCTCTGGGTCCCTCTTTCAAATCAACTGGGGACAGGCATCTGAACATCATAGCAGACGTGATGATAGATAAGGATCTCTCAATTGAATTGCGGGGGCTTAATTGTGACAAGTATCAATTGTCTTTCTTTGAAGTGTGGGATCATATCATCTGGGAAAGAATGGATTCCTAACACTAAGAAAAAGGTTACAGCAGATGGAACACATTGCTGCACAGCATGCCCAGACCCAGTCATTGCTGTCCCATCTCCATAGTAAGTCTCGTAGCTGATTGTGCCCAAGGATGCTCCAGAGAGATGTTAAAATTATGACAGGGCTAGGCCCTTCAAATAAGACTGCCATCCACACCCATAACCACCACTGTCATTGGAAGCAGTGCAACGATCTTCTGTTCTCACAAGACATCATGCTGCTTGTGTAACACACTGACAGCAAGGAAGGGAGTGTGGTTCCTTTAGGAAGAGGCTCAGTCTTATGTAGAGTGAGAGGGACTTGCCTTTCAGTGTGCATGAAACTGGAAAGCAATGTATTAATTGACTTAGGAGCAGAGGTGTCAACCCACCATTCTTTTGATGAACCTTTTGCTGAGGAGTGCAAGCAGGTTGATGTCCCTTCCTTCCTCTAGGTCTCCACTTCATATGTTCATGTCTACAGTGAGATCTTTGAGGAAATGATGCCTCAAGTGGAAAGGAATCAGACAGACAAGCCATATTGGGCGGCACGGTGGCTCAGTGGTTAGCACTGCTGCCTCACAGCACCAAGGTCCCAGGTTTGATTCCAGCCTCAGGTGACTGTATGGAGTTTGCACATTCTCCCCGTGTCTGCGTGGGTTTCCTCCGGGTGCTCCGGTTTCCTCCCACAGTCCAAAGATGTGCAGGTTAGGTGAATTGACCATGCTAAATTGCCCATAGTGTTAGTTGCATTAGTGGGTGGGTTACTCTTTGGAGGGCTGGTTGGGCCAAAGGGCCTGTTTCCACATTGTAGGGAATCTAATCTACTCGACCAGATGGAAGGTTTGAGATATAAAAATAGATTGGAAAGACTGGGACATTTTTCACCGGAGCATGGAAAGTTGAGGGTGACCTTATTGAGGGTTAACAGATTATGAGGGGGATAGAACAAGATGAATAACAAGGGTCTTTTCCTTAGGGAGCAGGAGTTCAAAACTAGGGGACATGTTTTTAAAGTGAAAGAAGAAAGATTTAAAAAGGACATGAGGGGCAATGATTATACACAGTGGTACATATATGGAACGAACTGCCGGGAAAGTGATGGATGCAGTAGAGTTACAACACATAAAAACATTTGGAAAGGTTCATGAATAGGAAAGGTTTTGAGGGAAGTGGGACTAGTTTACTTTGGGAATATGGTGGGCATGGACTGGTTGGACAGAAGCGTTTGTTTCCATGCTGCATGAATCTAAGACTCTATGACTCTATGTTTGTCATGACCTTGTACTAGTATATTAAGATTCCCCACTTCATGGTCTATAAGTCATCCATGTGTTGAAATCTGATGTTTCACAAACAATCTGAAAGAACTTTAAATCCAGACAATAGCAAAGACCAAGGCTCCTGCAATCCTTACTTGTCTCAATTGCAGTCACACTTTCCTATCCCTGAACAATGACCAAATCAAAAGACCCTATCTTAAGAAGAATGACAGCCTCTTCATATAAAGAATCCAGGTAGTGTTTCCTGTCCCTGACGTGCTACAATGTGTTGAGTTGAGCCTCTGAGCAAAAGCTGATCAAACTTCAAACATAGACACGGCTTCCCTGGATCAAACTGGCATCCAGCAACTCCCCTATGATACAGGTATAATCCATCAAATTCCTATCATCTTTCATGTGTTCTAATTAACTACTTAATTATCAAATTCAATTATTTATTTTTATTTTTATTAACATCGCTACCATATATTGCTATGCAATTTGAACTTTAAAAATAGAATAAGTTTTGGCCATTTACCAAAATAACTGGTGTCTTGTACTTTGTAGAATAAGAATCTATTCATGGAGGTTGAAAATGTTAGAGAAATCAAAAGCAACAGTGTACCACTTTATTTCCTTCCCAACTCTCTTAATCACAACTCCCATCATTCCACTATAAATTGCAATTGAAGTGTTAATCTTCTGTAAATATGCTTGTAATAGAGAAGGTCTACCTGACTCAGTTACAGAGGAACCAGTTTCAGATGCTTCTTTAATTAACCACACCTAACTGCTGTTCCAGTGAAGACCTTGTTGGAACCCTCCTTAAGACTGGGAACCAAAGAAAAATAATTGGTAAGTTTCAGTTAAATACTAACATGGATAGATTTGACATGTATTACTGTTTGGAAACCTGGATTGAAAATGGAGTTAAATGGGTTTTAGTTTTGTGAAGGTGACTCATTTTCTTTCACAAAAAGGGTCAGAACCTCATTGGGTGGCATTTTTCCCTCAGATGGAGAGGCATGAACAAAGGTGAAAATTTAGGAAACTACACAGAGAATATAAAAGAAATTGAAAACCAGATGTCCAGAAAATATTTCCCAATGTTTCCCTTAAGCTTTCAATCTTGCTATTGTGTGTCAAATATCTTGTATGTATTTGTATCTCATTATTGCCCAACTCGTCTCATTAATGTGCTATTTCTAATTCTTCTCTCTTTTCTGAGAAACAAGACAGTGCAAGTTCCTTACAGGAAAGTCTGAATTGGTACCTGGCAGCTGCAGCTTGCCGATTGTCTATCCCAGCCTTCATCTAAATCTGCTTTCATCACAATGTTTTTGTGTGCTCTATTCATACTATCCCCCTCCACCATTTGTCCACACAGGTCAGCATTGGCAAACCACCAGCCTCACTATATCATCTTGCCAGCTTTCGATCAAAACCTATACCATTTCAACTCTTCAAGGACTTGACCTTGGACTCAGGAAAACCTGTGAATTGCAGGTTCTGTTGGGTTGCTTTGCATGCAGGAACACAAGAGCATCTCATGCACAGACAGGCATCTAAGCAGGGTGCATCCTATGGCTCTCAGTTTCATTGTTAGCACTCATTTACTATATGATTCTATGGAGGCTGGTGTCCATTGCTGTTTAGCGCATCGGGAGAGGCAAGTTGTTGGTAAAATTTTGGAGCACTGAACAGTCAAGATGTCCCTATATGGCACCATATTCTATCAAAGTCACACCTACAACATGTGCCCAAGCTTACACAACAATCACACTGCCTGTGCTTAAACAAAAAGGCCATGTCTGAAAGTCAAAGGGGTGCAGTTTTTAGTGGGTTCTTGATAGACTACAGTCAGTCAGTGGGTACCACCATGATAAATCAAAGTGCTTGATTGATTGCAGTACATAGGCTTGACTCCAATCAGTAAAGCATGTGGCCTTACCAGAGTTTGCGTATTAACGTCGTTGCAGTCCAGTAAGTGGGCCATGATCAGCCCTGCAGGTTACGTGCAATCACCTCCATTCCAAGGATTAGACATGTCTGTCAGTGTGCTGCAGCAGACATGGGTCTGTGGCCTGCTCTGCGGTAAGTTGCGGTTGTCCATCTCCTGGTTGTTCAGCCAGGAGATGGACTGTGTCAGTCTTGGGGATTTGATTAAAAATGATCAGGCACTTATCACGAGATGTCCATAGAGTCCTGGGGAAGATAAGCAAACTTAAATGTGGGATGAACACCATTGGATTGGGCTGCTGAGGAGATGATTACAATGTAAGAGGATGATTGAAGATGAAAGGGTGGGATCTCATGGAACACAGGTGGAGACAGGTGCTCTGGAGAGGCTATTTCCACAGGTCACTGTCATTCTGGCCTCTATGTGGGGACAAGTTAGATATGGCCTCGAGAAGCAAAAATAAGGGCTATCTTGGATTTTCCAGTGACTGAGATAACATGTGAAATTCTGTGATCTATGGGCATGAGTGGATTGTGTCTAAAGTACGTTCTCAGTTTGAGCACTACAGTGGCTTGTTTTCTGAACTTGTTAATAAAGAAATTTGAATCATTATGAAAGTGTTGAGAAAGTGGGGTTTTTACAACTGAGAGGGACAGATGGCCAGTAGCTACAAGCAGGTTCAGTTCAAAAGAAAAAATTCACATTGACAAAGGAATGTCAGAATGCCTTTGACAACTTAAAAGCTGTGTATGCCATCGCATTGAGTTTAGCAGCACCAAATTGTAGTAAGCCACTTAAAACTGGCTGTGATGCCAGCTACGTCGTTATGCCTGCCATTTTATTATGGGAAGACTAGGTGGGAATCAAATAATGGTCTATTATCTTTCATACAAACTAAATGTATACCAACAAGAATATTTGATGATGAAGAAAGAAACACTGAGCCTGTCTTTGGCTCTACAATAACTTGAAGCCTACATATCTCGCAATACCGCAGAGAACTGTAATGTAAATGAATCACGATTCTTTAACTTTCTTGCATGGCTTCTGTGATAAAAATCTAAGACTTTTTCATTCAGTCTGAATGCCACAACAACACCATTTGAAAATCTTTCATGTGAAAGGAAGTGACATATTATAACAAATCTTTCTAAAGAGCACGGTGGCACAGTGTTTAGCACTGCTGCCTGAGAGCGCCAGAGACCTGGGTTCAATTCTAGCCTCAGGCGACTGATTGTGTGGAGTTTGCACATTCTCCCCGTGTCTGCGTGTGGGTTCCTCTAGTTTCCTCCCACAGTCCAAAAATGTGCAGGTTAGGTGAATTGGCCGTGTTAAATTGCCCGTAGTGTTAGGTGAAGGGTAAACGTACGGGAATGGGTCTGGGTGGGTTGCGTGTCGGTGTGGACTTGTTGGGCTGAAGGGCCAGTTTCCACACTGTAAGTAACCAAATATGGAAGAAAATGAATGTTGTGGAGAAGATAATTTTTAACAAAATTCCTATGTGTATGTATATATAAGTATATTGTTTCTGTTAAAAGTGTTGGTGATAAGACAATATTAATAGAAAGTCCAAATGTCTCTTAAAGGCATCTATGCATTTTTTGAGAGTCAGTGTGTAATCCAGATTTGCAGACTCTTTTTTTTGGGAACTTGGGTTCTAAAGTATAGCTAAATAGGTTTTTGTTTTAATTCTATGCAAGTGGCATTCCTTTTTTTACATGTGGTCGGTAACGTCTTTTTAGAATTACTTCTAAACAGCTTTTCCAAGAAAGCATATGATGTTACATAAATGACTATCAAGGTACCTGATGAGGTAATTATTGAGGTATATACAAAGTGGAGTTTTTACAACTGAGAGAGGCAGTTAGCTGGGGCTACAAGCACATTCAGTTCTAAAGAAAATTTCATATTACAGAATGGCAGTTTTGTTTTTGACAGTCTCCAAGTTAACAGAGGTAGAAAAAGGAATTCACAGTCTTATGGTAGTCAAAGTCAGAGAAAAATCAAGAGGTTAACCTGTATCTCTCAGGAAGAAACAGAGAATGACATCTGGTGAATGTGCAGAAAGTTGCTTAAATGAAATAGTTGCAATCTTGTCTGTTGAAATGAAGATTTCATTGGGGTTGAGTGTCTGTAAAGGATTTTGTTGGGAAAAAGATTGCATCTTTCTTTCTAAGAGACAGTAAGGACTGCAGGTGCTGAAAGTCAGAGTCAATAGATGTGAAGCTGGAAGAGGACAGCAGGTCAGACAGCTCACAAGGGGCAGGAAGGTCAATGCTTTGGGCCAAAACCATTCGTTAGGTCTGTCATGATGAAGGGTTTTGGCCCAAAACGATGACCTACCTGCTCCTCAGATGCTTTGTATCTTTCTTTCTGCTATTTAAGAGAAGACTTTTGCAAACTGTCATTTTTTTTTCTTTTGTGTAATAAACTTATATTCTTTTGTTAGAAGTATATAACAATCATATGTGAACATCTCAGTCACTGACCACAATGGTAATCAATTTGGAAAAATAAAATTTAAGATCTGTGAAGCCAGGTTTCAGTCTGGAATCTGACTTGTCAATATTACCATCAGTTGGGATCATAACACCAACTAATGTTCTTGCTGTGAATGATAATTAGAAATAAAATGAGATTTGTACAATAAGGTCACAGCTTTCTTAACTACCAACTGCTACTATTAAATGCTAACTGTTAATTTTGGACACAGTATCAAGGTTGCTAGCTACTTTTGTAATTCCCTTTTGTCATTATTGGTTCAACCAACTATCCTTTGGGATAGTGCCCATGGCTGAAATATTCTCGAGGACAGTATCCAATATACTCCAAAATAAGGACAAAATAATATTTCTGGTGGATATCTCAGGTAGATGATATTCTAATACATGGTTCTACAAAGGAGGAACACGATCTAACAGTTAGGTAGGTTCTCAAAACCATGTGGGATGTAGGGATAATGTTAAATAAGCATGAATTGCACAGCCAATGATCAAATTCTTAAATCACACAGTGCAAACCATGGGAATAATGGTTGATGCTCAGAAAGCAAAGGTGATTGGAAAATTTCTGCAACCCAGGAACTTCAGAACTACAAAGATTTTTGGAGTTTGGATAACCAAATGGAAAGGTCATTTCTAATCTATCATCACTTAACAAACTAATGTCACGAGGCAAACTGTGGTTTTGGAATTGAAAACTGCCATTCTGTAAAATGAAATTTGAACTGAGTTTGCTTGTAGCCACGGCCAACTGTCCATCTCAGTTGTAATGTCAATCAGAGCAATACTCTCAGAAGGATTAAGAAATTGGTAACCTCTTTTGAAGTTTTATAATATTATGACCACAGTATCCAACAGTAATCCACAAGCCTGAGTTGGTATAAGTCCAGAAAGATGGAACTTGTAAGCCAGTTTATTATGCTTCAAAGTCTGTAAAAGAGACAGAGACAAAATACGTTACAGTTGGAAAAAAAGCCTTGGTGGCAAACTACATATGTTGGAGATTCTTGGATGATGTTTCAAGTTTAAAATTTAAGACTGAAACAGATCACAAGCTATTGGTTTCTCTTTTCAGTAGGAGGGAAGTTGTTGGGAAGATGGCACATTGTAATTTAGCACTTCGAAATTGTATTGGATGAGATATGGCTCACTAGGATTGCATACAAGAGAAGTTAACAAACAATGGCAGTTACTTTATCAAGAATAGCTCTGAAGAAACAAATAAAGAGACAGCTGGAGAAACTCAGCAGGTGTAGCAGTACCTGTGGAGAGAGAAACAGAGTTAACATTTCAAGTTCAGTATAATACGTTTCCAGAACTGAAAAGTGTTAGAAAATGTCTTTTTAAAATACCTTTTGACCGAGGCAAATGCCCAGTGCAAAAGATAAAAGGCTTGTTAATGGCAAGAAAGAGAAAGAAAAGTAAAATGAATTCAAATTACGCTATGAGAGGGAGAGAATAGTCTAGAAAGAGCAACGTAAACAAGACACATACAAAACAAGGCTGTTGGGGGTGGGAAATGGGAAAGATGTAAGATAATGGAGAACATAAATAACGTGGTCAGTTTCTGAAGATGTTGAATTCAGCACTGGGGCCTCAAGGCTATAATAGAAATAGAAAATGAAGTTTTGTTTTTTGAGTTTGTGTTTTGCTTTATTGGAATATTTCAGCAGGCCTAGGACAGAAACGTTATTGAATCATGGAGCCATACTGCACAGAAACCGCTGCCCTCTGTCTCTTAGTTTCAAGCTAGTTCTGTATCTAAATGGCCAATTCTTCCTATATTCCATGTGATCTAACCTTGCTACCATGCGGAACTTGTCGAACGTCTTCCTGAAGTCTATATAGATCACATTCACTGCCCTGCCTTAATCACTTGTCTTTGTAACTTCTTCAAAAAACTTAGTTAAGATGGTGAGACACAATTTTCCACGTACAAAGCGATGTTGACTATCCATAATCAGTCCACGCCTTTCCATATACATGTAAATCCTGTCCCTCAGAATCCCTTCCAACAACTTGCCCACCACTGATATCAGGCTCACCGGTCTATAGTTCCCTGGCTTTTTCTTACCACCTTTCTGAAATAGTGGAACTACATTATCCAATTTCCAATTTTCTGCTACCTCACCTGTGGTCATTGCTGATGTGATGCAAATATCAAAGAATTTTATACCTGAAAGCCTAGGTCTCTCTGTTACACAGCATGAGAGTAAGGCAGTTCATTGAATTTTATTCATTCATTGAATTGGCAAGCAACTGGGAGGTCACGGTCATTCATGTGGACAGAGCAGAGATGTTAGGTCTTTCTGCCAAAGTTAAATGGGGTCCATTCAGTAATCGGGCCCTCCCAGTACCTTAAATATATGTAAAAACAATCTTGCATATGTAAGAAATGCTTAAGTTTGTTTGTTCTCCATATGTACAGAATCAAACAGCTCATATGAATATGTATGTATATAAGGTTTGTTTTTATGAATAAAGTGTACTTTCGTTATAAAGAAGAGGTCACCCTGTCTGAAATTGGTCTTGCCAATGTAAAGGATAATGCATTTTGAGCAGCTAATGCAATGGACTAGATTGACAGAAGCACAAGGTAAATAATACTTCACTTGGAAGGTGAGTTTGTGGCCTTGGACAGTGAGGAGGTGAATGACAAATGTTTTGCTTTCTGTAATTGCATGGGAAGGGGTCATGAGGGAGTAGGGAAGCTTGAGGCACGATGGAAAAGTGCACCAGGATGTCACAATGGAATAATCCATGCTGAATGCTGACAATGGAGGGTAGCAGAAGATGTATTGAATAGTGGCATCTTGCTGGAGATGGTGGAAACGATGGAGGATGACTCTTTGAACATGGAGACTCATGTGGTGGAAAGTAAGGATCGGGAAATCCTATCGGAACCCAATGGGAAAAAGGAGATAAGAGCAGAAGTGTGGGAGATGGGCCGGATGTAGCTAAGGTCTCTGTCAACTACAAGGGTATGGAGTGTTTGGGTGAGGAAGAAGGAGACCGTGTTAGAGGCAGACCAGTGGAAGGAAGTATCATCAGTAGATATTCCGACCCTTCTGAGGAAGGGTCACTGGACTTGAAACATTAACTCTGTTTTCTCTCCACAGATGTTGCCAGATCTGCTGAGTTTCTTGATCAATTTCTGTTTGTCAGTGATCACAAGAACCTTGTCACATCTATTCAAATGATAACCATATATACTTGCTATATGAGAACTAGGTGATGCAGTTGAGAATAAGAGGCGTTCCTTTAAGAGGGAGATGAGAATCTTTCTCTTTCAAAGAGATGGTAATATGTGGAATTCTCTTCCTCAGGAAGCACTGGAGGCCGGGTCATTGGATTTATCCAAGACGAGTTGGATAAATATTTGACAGGCAAGGCAGTTGTAGTATTTGGAACGAGATCAGCCATGTTGATCTCATAAAGTCTGGGTTCCCTGATTGAGGCTGGTAACCTGGTCCAAACAGGAAGTCTTGGCTGACAGATACTAACCAAGAATATCAGGGGTTCTGCTCACTCTAGGTACCGGCTCTGAGCTAGCTGGGTCAATATCATGGACTATGCACATGGAAATAAAGGGTGACTGGGTGACTGGACACTGGCCTTCATGGAGTTATTTCAGTGGCAATGAGAAAAAAAATGCCCTGAAGGGATTCACTCACCAAATCACCTTGGAGTTGGGGGTAAGTATTTCTGGCATCATGCCTGTATTTGGGAAGCTTGACTTATTTGATCCTGTTGTTGAAACCTAGGCCCAGTATGTGGAAATAATGTGCTATTTTTTCCAGGCAAATGACATTGGGAGTTAAAAGCAATGAGTAATTCTCCTAACAGTGTGTGGCTTTTTTCAGTCATTAGGAGCCTAACTTTCCTGGAGCCACCAGATACTAAAATCTTTCAAGAATTGACAGATTTAACTAAGGAATATTTAGACCCCAAACTCCTCTATTCTGATTTACTTGGCAGTTTGCAAATCAGAGTATATCTGTATTGGGATTTTTGACAAGGTTAAGAAAACTGTCAGAGGCATGTGGCTTTAATTTAACCCTTAATAGGATGTTAAGGGACTGTTTGGTATGTGGAATTAATGACGGAACCATACAAAACTGCCTTTTAGCAGAAGCCTACCTGAACTTCAAACAGGCTCTACAACTGGCTTTGTTGTTAGAAAATGTGACAAGTGGAGGTTATGAGTTCCAGTGTATGCTGATAGAAGTAGACACTCTTGCCAGGCTGATAAGGTGACAGGATACCGGCCTTCATGGAATTAATTCAGGAGTCATAGATTGTGGAGGCAAATGGGGAAGTGAATTTCAGACCACACCCAGATTAGGCATGATTAGATTAGATAATTTACAGTGTGGAAACAGGTCCTTTGGCCCAACAAGTCCACGCTGACCCTCCAAAGAGCAACCCACCCAGACCCATTCCCCTACATTTACCTCTTCACCTAACACTATGGGCAATTTAGCATGGCCAATTCACCTAACCTGCACATTTTTGGACTGTGGGAGGAAACCAGAGCACCCAGAGGAGACCCACGTAGACACAGGGAGAATGTGCAAACTCCACACAGACAGTTGTCTGAGGCAGGAATTGAACCCGGGTCTCTGATGCTGTGAGGCAGCAGTGCTACCCACTGTGCCACTGTGCTGCCCATAAAATGATCTTACTGAATGGCATAGCAGGCTCAGGGCCTACTGCTGCTCCTAAGTCTTGGAGCTTTAAGTAGTTTCCTGAAAAGCCTGAAAAAGCTCAGAGTGGTGATCACTTCATGCAAAATTGGTTACAACGTTTTTGTTTTGTTCAAAAGGATTGCCATCCCTCAGTTACCATTTGTCTAAAATATAGCTGTTCAGGAGACAACAGTAATTAAAACTGCCATTACCTGAAATAGTGCTAACATTTCCAGATCTAACTATAATTGTACAGTGGTTGTTTTTAATTTTCAGGTTTTCTCCATTTAATAAATGCTTATCATTTGTGATGTGTTCTGATGAATCAAAAACAGTTTAGATTTCTCTCAGTAGGCTGCTTCCAATTACCTTCATTACTGCCACTGTCCTTTTCATTACCTTAATTACAAATAATTGAACATATTCTGAATAATGAGGAGACAGGCAAAGGATGGTTTAATAGAAGATTACAAGACATCTTTCTCAGTTTTTAAATCAGGTAGGCAAGTAGAAAAATTGCTCGCCTAATGTGTTACTGCAGCTGCTGAAAGCACAGCTCAATTATGCTCATCATTTTTAAGTACAAATGAAAACCTAATACTGTGACCCATAGATATAATTAGCATATCATTTTCTAAACAGCCTAAAAACTACTCATATTCTGACCTCATTAGCTTTGTGCCAAAATGTTCTGTCATGCTACTATTACTCACTATTATTACAACATTGCATTAACTGACAGAGACAGAGTTGCACTCAGTTCCACAACGTAGAGGTACAAGGGTGGTTACTTTCACCCTACCTGTCTGTTGAAAAAAACAATTGGCTGGCAAAGTAAGATTAAATAGGTTGAAAAAGTGTCCTTTTTTTTGGACAAGCAGAAAAAAACAGCTGACAAAATAGGCACCTTGGAGATCAATCTCCATCTTAGTACATTTACCAAAACATTGTTCACAAAACACGGTAAAATTGAACATAAGTTTAAAAATAAGGACGGTAAGAGCAAGAAAAGTATGTTAAAAAAACTACATTGTATATAGACACAAATTGTTGGTGTTTGTCTTGCTACCAATAGCATGTTAAGGATTATATATTGGGCTCTATTCCAGAATCAGGAGTCACAGTCTAAGGATTCAGCGTAGACCATTTAGGAATGAGAGATTGAGAAGCTTCTTCATCTGGAGAGTGGTAAGTGTAATGAATCCTCAGAAAACAGAAAGCCGATGAAGCCAAGATATTGAGTGTTTTCAAGAAGGAGTTAGATATAATTCTCCTGGTTAAAATGATCAAAGGGTATGGGGAGCAAGTGGGCACAGGTTACTGAGTGTGATAATGAACCATGATCATATTGAAAAGTTGAATGGCCTACTCCTATATTCTGTGTTCCTATCAATTGGTGAGAGAAAATAAATCATATTTGATCAAATGTTATTTAAGAAATGTGATTGGTCCCTTTATGATAAATGAAACATTTTCAAATTTGCAGTCATCTGGATGTATTTGCGCTAGTTCTCAGCTTGAGATGAGACTTGTGACCACATCACTTTTCTATTCCATGTGAATAAATGTACATAAGTTCAAAATTTTGTTGGGAGAATACAATTACTCTTTCTTCCAGTAGTTAAAGTTTGGTCATTTAATAATTTATTTATTATGGTATCTGATAATTAGCTGTGTAATGGAACTGAATGAATTTGATCTCTGACTCTCTTGTCTCAGATTGATGGTTTCAGGATAGATAGAAGCACATGTACTACCAGTCAAGGTATTCTATTAACCCAGCTTAATTTTACTGGAGACAATAAATATCTTTTGCACTGACTGTTACTTTGAGAAGAAATTAATAGAATACCTAAATAGACTTAATATATGAACTTGTGCACTGTAAGCATGTTTAATGGACGGCAAGAACATTTTATATTGATTGAATTGTGGTGAAATAGATGAACCATTTTAATTGAGTTCCTGCTGAATTAATCTGTTGTTTTTCTGCTAATATCATAGTCTGGGTTAACGAGCTTTACATAATACTGAAATATGGGTTTAATTTTTTTTAGGCACTGACGATATTGAGAATGTAGCATGACAAAATATGAAAATGATTAGCTCAGGTTGCAAAATACGTTTGTAGTCCTGTTTCCATTGCTGGGATTTTCAGTCCTGCTACCTGGTCAGGTCACATGCTCCCACAAGCTTGCCAGAGCACTTAGGCTCATTGAAATCCTTGCTGAACAAGAATTAAGGAAGTTGACTGTAATCTTATAGTTATCCTTCTGGATGTGCCGAGGTGCCTGATGCTGCGCAAGCAGCAGGAGGCTGGAGTTCCAGTGCTCCTAAAAGACTTAAAGGCATTCCCTCCCAAAGTGAAGCAAATGACCACTTGTAAAGTGTTGCCTAGCTATATTTTTTGTGTTTTTTAATGTTTTTTTTTGAAAATGATTGAGAGGGCATCTTCTTGTTCCATTGCTGTTATAACCAACCCTATGTGACATTCCCCAAGTTATTACAGATACAGATGGAATAACCTAAGTCATTAAGCCTTCAGGTGAGGACGGATGAACTGACTCCACTTCTCTGTTCACCCAAACCCCTGGGTTGGTCACAACAGAATTAATTTAAAAAGGAGCCTACCCTTGTTGGCGCCTTTCTCCCACTCTTAATGAATATATATTTGAAAAGGAGCCAATTGAACCAGACTTTCAGTTTAATGGAAGAGTGCATTATTAGTTACTAAATGCAAGAAGAAATAATAGTAAAACACACACAGATTTTAAAAATAAGAAATGAGCCTGAAAAAAGTTAAGCAATACACGAATCAGTCTCTCTGGGTGGTTCGTGAAGAGAGGAAAGCTGAACAGTGAATTTCAGGACTGTAGGCTTTACAGCTGGTTGAAACCCATAAGACCATAAGAAATAGAAGCAGGAGTGGCCCACTGAGCCTGCTCTGCCAGTCAGTAGGAGCATGGTTGATTCAACATTCCTCACATCCACTTTCTTACCCTTTCCCCTTGATTCATCTACTGCTCAAGGATCTATCTGTCTCAACTTTAAACATACACATGGATTATTCCCCATGACTCTCTTTAGGAAGGAATTTCAAAGACTCACAACCTGTGAGAGAAGAAATTCCTCTGCATTTCAGTCTTAAATTGGTGCCCCTTTTATTCTGAGACTGTGGCCTCTGGTCCTAGACTCTCCCATGAGGGGGAAACATTGTCTCAGCATTTAGCCTGTCAAGCTCCTTTAGGATCCCATACATTTCAATAAGATCACCTCTCGTTCTTCTAAACTCCAGTGAGTGGAGCCCCAACCTGTTTGACCTTTGCTCATAAGACAAACCTTCTCTGAACTGAAATAATATCTTTTCTAAAATAAAGGGGCCAAACTACTCACAGCACTCCAGATGTGGTCTCACCAGCACCTTGTACAGTTGCAGTAAGACTTTTCTACTTGTATACTTCAAGCCCCTTGAAATAAGGGCCAACATTCCATTACCTTTCCTGATTACCTGCTGCACCTATGGGCTAATTTTCTGTTTCATACACAAGTAGTCACATTGTCCCTTTGTGTTGCAGATTTCTTCAATTTTTCTCCATTTAAATGATATTCTGTTCTTCGCTCTTCATATTTTCCCACATTATACTCCATTTGCCAACCTACTTAACTTGTCAATATCTCTCTGTAAACTGTTTATAACCTTCTTATAACCTGACTTTTCACTTATTTTAGTGTCATTTGTAAATTTGACTACAGTGCATTCATTTCCTTCCTTACAGTCATTAGTATATATTGTAAACAGTTGCAGTCCCAGCACTGATCCCTGTGGAACCCCACTGATCAAGGGTCACCAAACAGAAAATGAATTCCTTATCCTCCCTCTTTGTTTCCTGTCCATTAGCCAATTTTCTATCCATCTCAATATACTACCTCCAACACCCTGGGCTCTTATCTTAAGACAAAACCTTTTGTGAAGTACCTTGTTGAATGCCATCTGGAAGTTCAAAGACAATATATCCTCTGGCTCCCCTCTATCCACTTTGGATGAAACTTCCACAAAAATCTGTAATAACATAGTCAGGCATAATTTCCTTTCCACGAAGCCTTCTGTCCTGTTTCCATTGGATGGTGATTAGCTGGCAACACTCAGACTGAGAAAATCCCTCTGTTCCTCCATTTTCTTCTTACTTAGTGCCAGAAGCAAGCTAGTTAAAAAGCCAGAATGAGAGTGCCCCTTTACCTACAATGCAGTGGTAACTAGTGGGTGATTCTTCAACTGCGAAGTTCACAGCACACTAGCATTGTGAATCTAGGCTAGTATTTAGGTTATTTCTGTTCGCTACCATACCTATTTCACCAGCACACACAGTCCAAAGTTACTGTTAGCTTTTAACCTCTGTGTATATTCCTGGAAGGTCTAAACCAAAGACATCTGTAAGAGTTTGCCTTGTCCTGATACAGTGGAGATAACTTTCTCATCACCTCTTTCTGTGGTGTGTTTGTCTCTCTCTCTCTGTTTGAAGTTTCCTGACATTCAAAGCCATGACATTCTATGGGTCCCACGTTGGACTTTACCAGACAGTGACTGAATTCACATTATAATGTGTTTCTGACTGTTGCATTCCTCTTTTAAAACATATATTTTGGATTTAAAAATTTAAAACATCCACAGCACTTTAGGGTTCTGATTCATTGTTGTGAAATATTTACCTTATACTACAACTGATATTGAAAATGGAAAGCATCTAGCAGACCAATGTAGAGAGCCTGTGTCTGTTAATTTCACAGAAACCAGACTCCATGTTGTCCAAAGTTAAGATGATGTGGAGGAGCCAGTGTTGGACTGGGGTGGACAAAGTTAAAGATCACACAACACCAGCTTATAGACCAACAGGTTTATTTGGAGGCATTAGCTTTTGAAGCACTGCTTCTTCATCAGGCGGTTGGAATCAGTGCTTCGAAAGGTTTACGAGGATGTTGCCTGGTATGGAAGGTGCTAGCTATGAAGAGAGGTTGAGTAGTTTAGGGTTGTTTTCATTAGAAAAAAGGAGATTTAAGGGGGACCTGATTGTGGTTCACAAAATCATGAAGGTATAGACAGGGTGGATAGAGATAAGCTTTTGTCCCAGGGTGAGGGATTCAATAACGAGAGGTCACGCGTACAAGGTGAGACGTGAAAAGTTTAAGGGAGATACATGTGGAAAGTACTTTACACAGCAGGTGATAGGTGCATGGAATGTGTTGGCAGTAGAGGTAGTAGATGCAGGCACGGTAGATTCATTTAAGGTACATCTGGACAGATGCATGAGTAGGTGGGGAGCAGGGGGATACAGATGCTTAGGAATTGGGTGATAGTGGGTTTGGATCGGCTCAGCCTTGGAAGGCCGAAGGGCCTGTTCCCGGGCTGTAAATTTTCTTTGTTTTTTGAAAGCTAATGCCTCCAAATAAACCTATTGGATTATAACGTATTGTGTGATTTTTAACTAAAGTTAAAATATTCACGTGGATGAACCTTTAATCAGTTGCCCTCTGAATGTGTGTTCAGGACGTGGAAGCAGTCCATCTTCTGTTTCTCACCACCGAAGGAAAAAATTCAGCCCATGATGTATAACTACTGATTGGTGTCAACTTCCTCATGCCATTTGACAAAAATAAATTTAATCCCCTTGAACTGAATGAGGGATATGCCAGGCAAATGGTATTGAAATGTAATCTGGTGCTTCCTTTAGCAGTGTCTGTCTGCTCCTGATAACAGACGTTAATGTTAAGATGCTGTTCTGTAAGGAGGCATGCTTTCTTTATTGATGATAGAAATGGCATAAGTCACTGACTGTGAAGATAAACTATATTAACAGTTGCACACCTTAACCATGGAGTTAGGTTCACTTGTGCAAGTTGCTTTCCTCACCTCAGTGGAAGAAAAAAAAATTATTACTAACATCAAGCATTTTTCTGTTTTTATTGAAGCTTTCCCCATTTGTAGTAAATGAGGTTAGAAAAAGGTGCAAAAGAAAATTGGTTTTCACATGTGAATACATTATTGAAATCATTAACATTGAATATCTGCTGTGCATTTCTCACTCCAGGTCAGGTACAAAGTTAAAGAGTTTAAGGAAGGGGCATTAAATAGTAGAAGCATTTAAAACTGGATGGAGAGACAATTGAAAAGAAAAAAATGCTGGAAATCACAGTGGGTTAGGCAGCATCCATGGAGAGAAAACATCCATTTCAGATTCTGAGGCTTCTTCGATGCTAGATGGAGGGGGAGGACACATGGTTACTGACAGCCTTTCTGGCTGCTCAGTGGGACGAGGTATGTTTTGCACCTGCCCAGTTTACAAGAAAGAAAGCAGGAGAGAACACCGGTGCTTCACCGGAGGCTCACTGATGATGTTACCTAGCATGCCAGCTCAGCGAACAAACCTACAACCTGTAGCAATCTTCTGATGAAGAATCATTGAGACTAAAAATGTTAACTTGCTTTCTCTCCACAGATGCTGTCTGACCCGTTGGGATTACTAGCATTTTCTTGTTTTCAGTACAGATTCCAATATTGGCAGTAATTTGCTCCTATATTGTGGACAAACCATTTTTGGGTAGATTGTGGCGACGCAGAGTGAGAAGGCAGTCTCGGTTTTATTTTTGTTCATTTACCGGATGTAGGCGACACATTGTCTCAATAATTGCTCAATTTGTTATTTCCCAGATTACCGTATCCAGTCATACATAGTGTATAGGGAGAAAGTGAGGGCTGCATTTGCTGGAGATCAGAGTCAAAAGGTGTGACACCGGAAAAGCACAGCAGGTCAGGCAGCATCCGAGGAGAAGGAGAATCGATGTTTCAAGCATAGGGTCTTCATCAGGAATGCGCGGGGTGGGGGTGGGGGGTGCAATGGGGCTGAGAAATAACCAGCAAGGGTTGCTGAGAAGGTAGCTATGAATGCGATAAGTAGATGAAGTTGGGGGGTGATAGTGATGGGTTGGAGGGGAGTGGAACAAGTAGGTGGGAAGGAAGACCAGTTCAAGAGGGTAGTGCTAAGTTGGAGGTTTGGATCTGGTGTAGATGGGAAGAAGGGAGATGAGGAAGCTAGTGAAATCCACATTGACCCTATGTGGTTGGAGGGTCCCAAGGCAGAAGATGAGGCATTCTTTCTCCAGTCATCAATTGGCTAGGTTTTGGCGGTAGAGGAGGCCCAAGACTTGCATGTCTTTGGTAGAGTAGGAGGAGGAGTTGAAGTGATTGGCCACGGGTTGTTGCGTTGTTTGGTGCATGCATCCCAGAAATGTTCTCTGAAAGGTTACAGTAGCAGCATTCCCCACTTTTTCCTCTGCTACCAAGTTCACCTAGACCATCTCGGACATCTTCCTCCCCTTTCTAGACCTCTCCATCTCCATTTCTGGTGACCAACTCAACAAGACATCTCCTTCAAACTCGGAAAACTCCCACAGCTATCTGGACGACACCTCCTCCTACCTCGCCTCCTGTAAAAATTCTATCCCTTACTCCCAATTCCTCTGCCTCCACCAGATCTGCTCCCAGGAGGACCAATTTCACTCCAGGACATCCCAGATAGCCTCTTACTTCAAGGACCATAATTTCCCCTCCCACATGGTCAACAATGCCCTCCAGCTCATCTGTTCCACTTCCTATACTTCCACCCTTGAACCAACCCCTCCAACAGCAACAAAGATAGAAATCCAGCCCACGCCCCTGCCCACCCTGCCACCCCCCGCTCCTCACCTTCCACCCGACTAATTTCCAGATAGAGCGCATTATCCTCTGCCATTTCTGGCATCTACAGTGAGACTCCACCCCTTTCAGCATTCTGCAGAGACCATTCCCTCCACGATATCCTTGTTGGGTTTACGCGCCCCCTCCAACCCACCCTCCACTCTTAAAGTCTTCTGTTGCCACTGCAAGAGGTGGAAAACCTGCGCCCACACATTCCCCCCCATCACTTCCATCCAAGGCTCTAAAGGATCCTTCCAAATTCGGCAGAGATTTTCCTGCTCCTCCAAACACCTCATCTACTGTGTCTGTTGTTCTCAATGTGGTTTCTTCTACATTGGGGAGAAAGGACACCAACTTGTGGATTGTTTCAGAGAACATCTCGTGACGCACGCACCAAACTACCCCACCGCCCTCTGGCTGACTACTTCAAATCCCCGTCCAACTCTGCCAAGGACATACAGGTTCTGGGCCGCCTCCACCGCCAAATCCTAGCCGCCCGACGACTGGAGGAAGAACACCTCATCTTCTACCTTGGAACCCTCCATCCACATGGAATCAATGTTGATTTCACCAGTTTCCTCATCTTCCCTACTCCCACCTATACCAGATCCAACTGTTGAACTTGGCACAGCCCTCTTGAACTGTCCATCTTCCTTCCCACCTATCCACTCCACCCTTCACTCTGACCTATCACCATCAACCCTCACTTTCATCTACCTATTCCATTCCTAGCCACCTTTCCCCCAGGCCCACTCTCCTCCCATTTATCACTCAACTCCTCCCCCCGCAACTTTCCTGATGTAGGGCTTATGCTTGAAACATTAACTCTCCTACTCCTTGGATGTTGCCTTACCAACTGTACTTTTCCAGCACCGCACTTTTTGACATATAGTATATAAGATCACTATGTAAGATTCTTATTCATTCATGGAATGTTGACATCAATGAAAAGAACAGTTTTAATTTCCCATCCCTAACTGTCCTTGCATTGAAAGCTTTACTTATCTATTTCAGAGGGTAATTAAGAGTCAACTACATTCATGAAGCTCTGGAGTCACATGTAGGCCCAGGGATGGCATATTTATTTCCCTGAAGGACATTAAAAATATCTGGTTCACTAAACCATAGTGGTTACTTAGTTGCCATTAGGCCAGTTTTTAATTCCATATCTGTTTTTAATTCCAATTTTAGGACTCTAACTATGCCCCTCATAATTTTATACATCTCAAACATTTTCTCTCTTCGTCTCCTCTGCTCCAAGGAAAACAACCTCAATTCATCTGAGCTCTCTTCAGAACTAAAATTCTCAAGCACAGGCATCATCCTAGTAGACCTCCTTTTCATCTTCTCCAGTGCAATCATATTCCTCCTATAACGTGAATTCCAGAACTGCATATAATATTCTAGCCTGGTTTACCAATATTTGATATACTTCTAGTTTAATCTCCCAATCTTAAATGTTATGAACTTAATAAAGGCAAATATCCTTTATCTCTTCTTAATCACTCTAAGATCTTTAAAGGAATTGGTGGAGGTGCACACCAAGGTCTGTCTGATCCTTGGTCCTTCCCAGGATCCTACTGTTCACCATGTATTCCCTTGTCTTTATGGTCCTGCCTAAATGCATTACCTCGCATTTATCCAGATTAAATTCATGCATTGGAGTTACCGCTTGGCATGAGTAACTTTCTATATCTCCTGGATGTCATACTGAAAGTAGTTAGAAAAATATTACTATCAGCTTTCTTGTCACTCATCATCCTTCAAATTGTGGGGAGAAAAGACATTTGTCTTGATAAATTGTGGCAAAGTTACTTCAATGTTTGCCATGAGGTAATGAGAACTCTTCAAAGCATTGAGATCCTTTGAATCTATATGTACACTTCAAACATTTTATTTTCACTGCTACCCTATTGTTAATCCAGCTGTAGGAACTGTTGTCACTTTCAATTGCTCCCTTCTTTCCCAGCTCTATCTTGTCATTGAGGCTGGAGACTTTCAGGGCAATTAGAACTCTCCTCAGCTGAAGCCAAATTCGTCTCACATTTTCTTCTACTTGAAGATGATGTTCACTTGGAAGAAGTCCAATAACTCCAAGGAGTCTTTGTAAACTGTTTAGCAGTCAATGGTTTAATGGCCTGAAAAATGCTCCAAATCTCGTCTAGTACAGTTAGAGCTACCAGTCCAAGCTTTAGACTTACTTGATGTAAGTGCATTTTGCTTAATGTTTACTATCTGGAACTTCAGATCTTTATTCCTCACATTGTAAGAAACTCCTAGCTTAGTTTGTCCAATTAGGATTAATATTGTTCCATTATACAGCCTCAATTTTATTCTTGAGACTTTTATTTTGGGTGAAAATCTTGAGTCATTTCACACAGGTCTGCAGAGTTCATTATTTTGCATGAAGCACCATATGTCTCTGATACTTGCTCAATGCTCTTTTTCTGCGGTCACCATTCTAATACCACTAACCATTTGGCACCTTTTGATCTGATAGCGCTAACTCATTTTATTGGGTAAAATGATTTTCTCAGTATCAGCTGCCATCTTTGTAGGCTTAATTTCAGCTAAATGATTGTGATAAGGTGATTCAGCTGTTTGCAATTAGAGCTTTTCCATTCTAAACATATTTAATTTGGTTTATTTCCTGTACACTATATAAATATTATCCTTTGCCCTTGATCTTCCAGATGCCTTTCTGCAACTATATTTTTCCTTTTCCACCAAAACCTGTTAATTTCATTCAACTCAAATTGTCTGTTAGTAAAGTCTTATCTGTTCTCCTTTACGCTGTAGCTGATAATTATCAGAGTTTCTGCATATATTGTTAGCTTTCTTGAGAGTATGTCCCTCTTTTCTGTTCAGATATGCTCTCATGACAGGATCTCATAAACCTAAGACAGATTTTCTCTGATAAAATTGTCTTTCAGTTGTCTAAACTGTCAGGATTCAGCTCAATTGTCAGTTTCCTATCATATTTATCAATGGTCTCCCCCTCCCCTTGAGTTGTGATGTTGAACACATGCTGGTCATGTGTAATTTAAATATTGGGGTTCAAAATGTGACTTCAAAACTTTCAAAATTTCGGCACTTTGGCCGTTAGTGAGATCTAGTCTTCAATTACAGCCTGTAGCACAATATGCCCAGCACTGGGAAGAATACTGTAACTCAAATACTCATGTTTTCTAATTAATATTGTAGTTACTTCATTGTTGTGCCACTGAAAGAGTGAAAAAAGAATCTATTTCTGTCTCAAATGTCCTTCCATTTTCACAGCAGAAGGGCCTAGAAAACATTCACCCATTTTATCTCACCCACTAATTCAAAGTTGCAGATTATTGTTTTGTTCAACCTTTTTTCAGCAGCTGACACCATATTGTAAGTGATGTGCGTTTAATAGCTGCTATAGATTGCACACAAAGATCCTTACAGCAGAGATAGAGGTCACACGACTGCAGCAAACCAGCCAATATACCAAGGATACAATTGCTTTTGTCCAAACGCTTAACCTTTCCTCAGATGAAAAACTGCTCATTTCAGTTGTAAGTCCAGTAACCCTTCACCGATTAGCTTTCAGATTCTCTTTTTAATAAGGGGATCAACACTGTACATAATATGTCCATATGTGATCTCATCAATCCTCTGGATAAATTAAAGTGTAAGTTTCTACTTTGGAATTAAATTTTCATTTAAATCTACAATAATATTATATTTGCTTCATTAATTACTTGCTTTATCTGCATTCTAAGCTTTCGTGATTCATGCCTTAGGATATCCAGATCCTTCTGCATCTCAGATCTCTGCAATCTCTCACCATGAAGACAATCTGCTGTTTCTCTCATCCTTTCTGCAAGACTGAACAATTTTATATCTTTCACCCTGCTCTCCATTTGCCAGACCTCTGACTAGTCACTTACCTTCCATTTATTTATTCGTAGCTTCATTATGTTCTCTTCACAATTCCATTTTACTGATCTTTGGATGGGTAGGACAGGTGTCTGGAGAGGGCCATCTCCTATGGTAATAGTGATCTCTCACTTACAGGCTGCTTACTCTTGGGTTGTTCACCCAATGTCAAGAAGTGCCTTTTCCCCTTATAACTACCCCTATCACTCCAGTATGTTCCTTTGGCATGGCTATAAACAGAAGGATTTGTGTGCTAAATCTCCTACCTGCTACTCTCCAATCCTCGCTCCCTCTTTTGCTGCTTGTTCAATCACCAGGGCATCAGTTACCAAAGTCTGATACCGAAGTGGTGACAAATATTTTCAATGTCTCTTAGAAGTAGAACCATTCGCATATACATGCTTCTCAACACCAGCCAGGTCAATGCCTGGCAGTGGTTGTGCAGTTGTATACAATCTCTATTTCTTAATTATGTTCACCAGAGAGTCCATTAGTCCTCATGGCTCTCTTGGGTTTACCCCTTGAAAACTGTGTTTCATTCCGGATGTACTTGAATCCAGTGAAGCCCACCAAGATTGCAATTCTTAACGTGTGCAATCTCCCAGACCTGCTCCTGTTGGCAATTGAAAATCCAACTTCTTGAATCACTTTTTCCATCTGCCTTTAGGTTCCTAATGATGGGTGATACGTTATTGAGGTGACAGTGTCTCTTAACCAACTGGAGAGATGGCAGAAACTCTATGTCACCTGTGTTTGCGAAGGTCCACTGCATGTGCCTGAAATCAGGCAGCTGATTGGCCCCAAGATGAAGGACCTCGGGGCAGAAGTAATACTTGCTGAATTATTATCCAGTCAGAATCTGGTAGCTGTATTGTGGCAGTGCCACTGGTGAGGTGGGCTACATGTATCTCAGTGGGTTGTAAAACTGGAGGAAGAGAAGACAGAAGGACAGGTGAGGTTATAAAGTTAATGTTTTTTCTTTGTTCAGTAATGAAATGTTGCTAGATAGGCCAGTATTTCCCATCCCTAAATGAACTTAAGAATGTGATGATGAGCTGTCTTTGTGAAATGCTGAAGTCCATTTGGTTTAGATGCCCCAAATGCTGTTGGGGAGAGAGTTCCAGGATTTTGATCCAGTAAAACTGAAGGAACAGAGATGTATTTCCAGGTCAGGATGCCAAGTGGTTTGGAGAGGAGCTTACAGACAATGATGTTCCCATTTAACTACTTACTTTATCCTTGAAATGGTAGTGTTTGTGTGTTTTGAAGGTACTGCTAAAGGAACTTGGTTAATTTCTGCAGTATTGTAGATGGTACAAACTGCTGCAACTGTGCATCAGTGATGGAAGGTGTGAATGTTCGTGAATGTGATGTCAATCAATGGGCTGTTTTGCCCTTGATGGTGTCATGCTTCTTGAGTGTTGTTGGAGGTGCAATCGTTTTCATCACACTCCAAACCTGGGGCTTGTTGATTCTGAATAGGCTCTGGGGATTCAGAAGGTGAGTTACTCATCATAGAATTCCGAGTCTCTAATCAGCTCTTGTAGCCACTCTATTTGTGGCTATCCAGTCAGTTTTTGGTCAATGGTAACACCACGATATTGATTCTATGGGATTCAATGATGAGAATACCATTAAACATGATGGGGTTAAATGAGCTCCTGTTGGAGATGGTCATTGTCTGGAGCTTGTGGTGTGCAAATATTCCTTGACATTTGTCAGTCTATATCTGAATATTGTCAGGTCTTGTTTCATTTGGACATGGACTGCTTTAATATCTGAAGAGTAGTGAAAGTTGCTGAACATTGTGCAATCATCAGTGAAGATCTCTCTCTCTCTTCCTCTCTTTTTCTCTCTCTCTTTCTCTCTCGCATACACAGAGGAGCCTATAGTTTTTTAAAATCTTTTTTATGGCATTTCCTGATGCCACACGGTCAAAGATAGCTTTGAATCAGTTTCTTTGTCCATGTTTGACCAAAGTTGTTATAATGTCTGGAGGCAAATTGCCCCAGTAAAATGTAAACTGAATGTGACTGAACAGGTTATTGCTCGGCAAGTGTTGCTTGATAACACTGTTGTTGACATTCTCCATCATTTTACTGATGATTGAGAGTAAACAGATGGGGCAGTAATTGACCATGTTGGAATTGTTCTGCTTTTTGTGTACGGGACATCCCTGGGCAATTTTCCACATGGTCTCTTTAACAATCTGGTAAAGCTGTTGTGAATGGGAACCAGGGAGTCACTAATCAACATGGTCATGTCTTAGTGTCGTTTGCTCACGGCCAATTTCTTTCGATAAAAAGAGATCCAGTCTAATTGCTATAGACAAACTTTGCATATGGTGACATGTTGTATAATGACATCACTATCTTGGGAGTCTGATTGACATAAAACTTTTTACAATTACTTGCATAATTTCCCAAGGCCCCAGCCTAATTTAGACAACTCCTCACCTGACTGCAGTACTTTGCTGCTCAAAATTGGGAAAGGGTTCTTTCACACAAGTATACAGTAATCCCTTAACTTTAAGTTGCTCATTGCATTTGCAGGAAAATGTAACCATTTGTAGGAGATGACAGTGTGATTTGCGAAGAGATGACTTATTGCACAGCAAACTAAATCTTGTTTTGATACAGAGTAGGTTGCCATGAAACCATAGCCAAAAACAGCAAACAAGCAGCAGGACCAGGCATTCTAATGTCAGAGTTTACTGTTGGTTTTGAGGCTAGGAAAGCTTTAATAACATTTTTACATGTGTTCCAGTTGGATCTGTGTTTGCATTTACAATTGCAGTATGTTTTAGAACCTCCTAGTATGGAGATGTATGATGAGTGAGACCAGTTTAAAATTTATTACTTCTGTGTTCAATATTTTTGTGACTTTTGAATTAGCTCTGCAACTTGAAACAATTGGTTAAATGAACAACATAATGTAATTCATGGAATTTAGTTAAAATTAATGTGGAATGCGATGATGGGAGACAATCTGGGATCATGAGCTCTTTCAAGTAGATTGATGGCACAATAAAATTGAAGCCACTTTGTTTTCTCCTCACTTGGAAAAGAACTAACATACTTGGTTTGAAATGATAAAAGAGAAGGATGGAACTTGGCAAACATTTCATCATGTCATTGAGATGGAGCAGGGCATCATAAATTACTACAAGACTGGGTTTGGCTCAGATTTGCGGGCAGGCTCTACATTCATGCCAATTAGAAGTAAATTCAATACTTCATAGCAACAGAAATAGCTACTGTAATGTGCCTTAAAACATGTGCTTGTAATTAATGTCATGTTATTGTCTGGAAAAACATTACTTACTACAGTGTTAGTAAATATTTTACTTCAGATAGGCTAACAGCTGAAACAGCTTGGGGACAGAACTGCTTCAATCTGTTCTTACTCATTCAAACCTATCCTATTCTTCTGACATGAAGGTTCATTGATTGTTTAAAAGATTGTGAAGTCCATGGTGAAAAATATGGTGCAAAATCTGTAAGGGAGAAAGGTGAACAATGTAATTTTTATTCTTAAAGCATCTCTAGCAAAGCAATTATTCCTTATCCCCAATTCGCATTGCGAAATTTCATTGAATTCCCAAAGTGTGGAAAGAGACCATTAGGTCCACTGAGTCTGCATTGACTTTCCAAAGAACATCCCAATCCCACATAGCACCCACCCATTTGTGTGGTTATTTTCCTAGCCTGCACATTCTGGACATTATGGGGCAATTTAACATGGCCAATCCACTTAAGCTGCAGATCTTTGGACTGAGAGAGGAAAATGGAGCACTTGGCAGAAAACCACACTGACACAGGGAGAATGTGCAAACTCCATACAGACTATCACCCAAGTCTGGTATCGAACCTCGGTCCCTGGTGCTGTGAGGCAGCAGTGCTAACCATTGAGCTACTATGCCCTCTGGTTACCAAATCAGAATCTGGTTGTGAATTGCCATCTTGAATCTCTGCAGTCCATATGCTGTTGGCACACTAGCAGTGCTGTTAAAAAGGGGGTTCCAGGATTTTGACATAGTGACAGTAAGGAAAGCAATGTATTTCCAAGTCATGATGGTGAGGGGCTTGGGGAGAAATTTGTTTCCATACATTGGCTGCTTCAGAGGTTCACCTTCAGAGTGTTGCTGGTGGAGATTCAGTGGTGATCATGCTTTTGATGGTCACGAGAAACTAGTTAATTTCTCTATTGGAGATGGTCATTACTTGGCATATGAGCTGCAAAAAAATATATTTGCCTCTTCCCATCCCAAAGCTGAGTTCTGACCAGGTCTTATTGCATTTGGACATGGACTAGTTTAATATCTGAGAAGTTAAAAACGTACAATTAGCAGGCATCCTAACTTCTACCTTTTTTAATTCAGTCATGGGATATGGGCGTCACTGGCTGGGCCAGAATGTTTTGCCTACTCCATGTTGCTGTTTGGAAGGTGGTGGTGAGCTCCCTTCTTGAACAGCTATAGTCCATTTGCCTTAAGTAAATCCACTGTACTGTTAGGGAGGAAATTCCAGGATTTTGACCCATTGACACTGAAAAAGAACATGATATATTTCACAGTCAAGATGCTGCATGGTTTGGAATGGAACATGGTCATGTAGGTGCTGCCTTTCTCCTTCTAGGTAGAAGTGGCTGTATGTTTGAAAGATGTTGATCAAGGGGCCGAGGTGAATTTCTGCAGTATATCTTACAGATGGCACACATGGCTGCAACTGTACTTCAGTGATTGAGGGAGTGAATGGTTTGTGGATGTTGTGATGATACTATGGCTCTAGGAGGGATATTTTGTCCTTTCCTTTTATGAAGTGGTTGAGACAGCAGTGCTGAGAGGTCTGTTTCAAGCCAGTAAAGTAAACAGCTTGTGACACCTTGGGTTTAAAAAAAAATTGGAACAATAGAAATAGCCTGAATGGGTGGGGTCAAACTTTCACAGAACTGGGATTTTTAGTTTTAGCTTTCAGAAGCAGTTGCTGGGGTCTTGAAGCAGGATGTGGAAGCTCTTGTACCACTCTCTGCTACAGCTAAGAGCTGGGGTCCTCTTCTTGCTGCTAGAATAGTATGTGAAATAAACTATTTTACTGACTTTGCCTTTGCCAATTGTGTGGTTATAGAATGTTATTGTGTTAGAACAGTTAATGAGTAGTTTATTATTTTGTTAAATATTTCAATATTTCAATAGAATTATGGGCAAGCCAACTTTTTAAAAATGTTGTCTGTATTTTAAATGTACTGTATGAATAATGTGTGTTTTGTATCAAGCCATATAGTTTGACTAATTGACTTGTACCCGAAATGCACTGCCAGGCACTTGCCTTTAAAATAAGAAAACATTCGGGTCTAACCTATCTCCTTGACATGTTTTGAGAGGGTTTGGTCTGGTCCATAACAATGTGGTGCCAATCAAGCATGTCACCCAGAATGGTTTCAAGTGGGGAGTATTCCATCATACTCCTGACTTGTGCCCTGTAGATGGTGAACATATTTTAGGAAGTCAGGTGGTGAGTTACTCATTACAGTATTCCTAGCCTCTGATTTACTCTTGTTACCACTGAATTCATATGGTTTGTCCAGTTCGGTTTCTGGTTGATGTTAATCCACTGGAGGTTAGTAGCATCAGAGTCCTAGAGTTGTTCAGCATAGAAACAGACTTTTTGGTCCAACTAGTCCATGCCAACCAAATATCCTAAATTAATCTAGTTGCCAACTTTAGGCCCATACCACTCTAAACTCTTTCTATCATATACCCATCTAGACACCTTTTAAATGTTGTCATTGTACCAGTCTCCACCACTTCCGCTGGCAGTACATTTCACACACATACCACCTTCAGGGTGAAAACCTTGCCCCTTATGTCCCCTTTAAATGTTTCCTCTCACCTTAAACCTATATCCTCTAGGTTTGGACTTGCCCACTCTAGGGGAAAATATTTGTCTGTTCACCCTCTCTCTGCCCCTCATGATTTAAGAAAATTCCGTAAGGTCACCTCGAGATCTTTCAAGTTTCACAACATTCTTCCTGTAGCAGGGAGACCAGAATTGAACACAGTATTCCAAAAGTGGCCTAACCAATGTCGTGTACAACCATAATTTGACCTCCCAACTCATGTATAATAGTGGGGATTCAATGATAATAACACCATTGAATGTGAAGTGATGGTAGTTAGATTCTCTCTTGTTGGTGAAGGCCATTGCCCAGCATTTGTGTGTCACTTTTCAGCCCAAACCTGGATATTTTTCAGGTCTTACTACATTTGGACGTAAAACTGCTTCAGTATCTGAAGAGCTGTGAATGGTGCTGATCATTTTGTGATCATTGGCAAAAAAAGTAGCATAGAGTATAAGAGTAAGGAGGTAATGTTAGACTTGTAAAGAGCATTGGTCAGGCCACAACTTAAGAGCTGTTAGCAGTTCTGGTCACCTCACTACAGGAAGGATGTGATAGCACAAGAGAGGGTACAGAGGAGGTTCACCAAGGCGTTGTCTGGTTTGAAGAAATTGAGCTATAAGGGGAGATTACATTGGCTTGTATTGTTTTCTTTAGAGCATGGGAAACTGATGGGGCAAAAAGATTGAGATTAGATAAGATTCTCTACAGTGTGGGAACAGGCCCTTCAGCCCAACAAGTCCACACTGACCCTCCGAAGAGTAACCCACCCAAACCCATTCCCCTACCCTATATTTATCCCTGACTAATGCACCTAACACTGTGGGCAGTTTAACATGGCCAATTCACCTGACCTGCACATCTTTGAATTGTGGGAGGAAACCGGAGCACCTGGATGAAACCCACGCAGACACAGGGAGAATGTGCAAACTCCACACTGACAGGTGGGAATTGAACCTAGGTCCTTGGTGTTGTGAGGCAGCAGTGCTAACCACTGAGCCACTGTGCCACCCCATGGTGGGAGATGTATAAGATTATGAGCGATTTGGACATGGTGAATAGAGAGCAGCTTGTTCCCTTTGTTTGAGGAGTCAATCATGAGAGACCATAATTTTAGGATAAGGGGCAGGAGATTCAGAGGGGATTTGGGAAAAAATCGTTTTCACTCAGTGGGTGCTGGGAATCTGGAATGCAATACCTGGAAAGGTAGAAAAGGCTGGAAATCTTACAAATTTGAAAAGATATTTGGATGAGCACTTCAAATATCATAACATTCAAGGATATGGGACAAACGCCTCACAGCGCCAGAGACCCGGGTTCAATTTCCGCCTCAGGCGACTGACTGTGTGGAGTTTGCATTTTTCCCTGTGTCTGCGTGGGTTTCCTCCGGGAGCTCCGGTTTCCTCCCACAGTCCAAAGATGTGCAGGTCAGGTGAATTGACCATGCTAAATTGCCTGTAGTGTTAGGTAAGGGGTAAATGTAGCGGTATGGGTGGGTTGCGCTTCGGCAGGGCGGTGTAGACTTTTTGGGCCGAAGGGTCTGTTTCCACACTGTAATGTAATCTACAAAAATTAGGATTAGCAAAATTTTACTGGTAGTTACTCTGGTGCAGACTCGTTGGGCTGAAGGGCCTTCTCTGTGCTGTATGAGTCTATGAATCCCCACTTCTGACCTTAGAATGGAGGGGTGGTCATTGATGAATCAGCTAGCGATGGTTGGGCCGAGGGCACTATCCTTAAAGAACATCTACAGTGATGCCATGGATTGACATGGCTGATCTCCAACGACTACAACGTTGTAACTTTAACAAAAAAAGAAATTGTTGGAAAGGCTCAGCAGGTCTGGCAGCATGTGTGGATAGAAATCAGAGTTCACGTTGCAGGTTGAGCGACCCTTCCTCAGACCCTTCTTTTTTTTGTGCTAGATGTGATGCCAATCAGCAGGGAGTCTTCTCCCTGATTCCCATTGACGCTAACTTTGTTAGGGCTCCATCTCTGCATACCTTGACACGGTTCTGTCCCCCTTAGTCCAAGAATTCCCCATCTACATTTGGGACATCACCCACGCCCTCCACCTCCTCCATGATTTTCGCTTCCCTGGTCCCCAACGCCTTATCTTCACCATGGACATCCAGTCCCTGTACACCTCCATCCCCTATCACGAAGGACTCAAAGCCCTCCACTGCTTCCTTTCCCGCCATACCAATCAGTACCCTTCCACTGACACCCTCCTTCGACTGACTGAACTGGTCCTCACTCTGAACAACTTCCCTTTCCAATCCTCCCATTTCCTCCAAACCAAAGGAGTAGCCATGGGCACCCGCATGGGCCCCAGCTATGCCTGCCTCTTCGTAAGATATGTGGAACAATCCATCTTCCGCAGCTACACTGGCACCACCCCTCACCTTTTCCACTGCTACATCGATGACTGTATCGGCGCTGCCTCATGCTCCCACGAGGAGGTTGAACAGTTTATCCACTTGACCAACACCTTCCACCCCGACTTCAAATTTACCTGGACCATCTCAGACTCCTCCTTCCCCTTCCTAGACCTCTCCATTTCTATCTAGGGCGACCGAATCAACATGGACATTTACTATAAACCGACCGACTCCCACAGCGACCTAGACAACACCTCCTCCCACCTTGCCCACTGTAAAAACGCTATCCCATATTCCCAATTCCTTCGTCTCCGGTCCCAGGAGGACCAGTTCCAATACCGAACAACCCAGGTGGCCTCCTTCTTCAAAGACCACAATTTCCCCCCAAATGTGATCGACGATGCTCTCCACCACATCTCTTCCACTTCCCGCTTCTCCGCTCTTGAGCCCCGCCCCTCCAATCACCACCAGGACAGAACCCCACTGGTCCTCACCTACCACCCCACCAACCTCTATATACATCGTATCATCCATCGTCATTTCCGCCACCTCCAAACGGACCCCACCACCAGGGATATATTTCCCTCCCCACCCCTCTCCGCCTTCCGCAAAGACCGCTCCCTCCGTGACTACCTGGTCAGGTCCACCCCC
>NC_057711.1:81458433-81465202 GCF_004010195.1 Chiloscyllium plagiosum | reverse complement strand
ACCTTCCTAACCTGCAATTTTCTTCCTGACCTCTCCGCCCCCACCCCCACTCCGGCCTATCACCCTCACCTTAACCTCCTTCCAACTATCGCATTTCCAACACCCCTCCCCCAAGTCCCTCCTCCCTACCTTTTACCTTAGCCTGCTGGGGACACTTTCCTCATTCCTGAAGAAGGGCTTATGCCCGAAACGTTGATTCTCCTGCTCCTTGGATGCTGCCTGACCTGCTGCGCTTTTCAGCAACACACTTTCAGCTCTGATCTCCAGCATCTGCAGTCCTCACTTTCTCCTCGGGCTCCTTGATGCCATATTCAGTTAAGTGCTGTCTTGATATTCAAGGGCTGTTACTCTCACTACCTTTGGAATTTCGTTTTTTTTGGACCAAGGCTTAAATGAGCCAAATGACCCTAGAATAATTCTAATTGAGCAGGTCATTGCTGAGCGAGTGCTATTTGATAATACTATCAATGCCACCTTCTATCAATTGCTGATTACTGAGAGTAGGCTGATTTGACAGCAATTACCTGAAATTGGATTTGTGCTGCTTTTTTAGACAACTAAAATTTAGACCAAGTATATTTTAAATTCAAATTTGGGAACAGAATTTGACTTTGAAGTTTGTTTGCCTGTTTGCACTGAATAAATTTGTGTGGCTTAGCCATAAGTGATGTTGTCAATTCAACAGATCATCTAATATAGCAAATTGTTTTTAGAGACAATTGACAGATCATGTCAACGTCTTAAAAAGATGAAGGAAATATTTTGCACTCAACCTCACCATCATGAGTGTACAACTCTTGTTGGCAGCTTTAGTATGACCAGCTGAGGACATGGACCAGCAAGAGGATGAGAAGAATGGAAAGAGGAGAAAGAGGGAAGAATGGAGGGGCAACCAACACACCACCTTCCAGTCAGCTTCCCAAAGTTCGCTTCTTCAGACTGTAGCAAAATCATTTCCCAATTTATATTGGCCTCAATGCTAAAGTAAAACCCATGACAAAACAAGTTTTGAAAATAACTTTAGCAAACAAACCATCCATACAAAATTTTAAAAGCAAGAAAATCACTCCTGTATTCCTTTAGTTTGTGTTTTGCATGTCCTTTTGTCTATCCTCATACTTTTATACAGTATTACACTATTGGCTGCAATTTAGTTTGTGGAAGAATGCTGCCTTTAGTGAGGGGAGATACCAAAAGATGACCTTATATGATGACTTTCATCAGCACATATTGCTGCCTCTGAGGGCAGTTAGTCAGTCTGCAATTAGAACTTGTAGTCTAATCATGTAGCTTAGAGAGAGCTACTAATTCATAGGAGATAACAACATCTCCAGCCTAATGCTGATATTGTTATTAAATTTTACTCTACTGTATTTTGCTAACTTACTCCTTTTTAATAATCACCTTCTTGTTACTCAAGGATGTGCCTTTTCTACTGAGACTTTCATGGAGGCATCCTTCACCCATTATTATTACTGAGTCTTAGAATAGAACTAGAAGAGGGATTAATGAAAGCTTTCTATCCATATATCTTGAAGATATTCACCTAGCAAAGTTCCCTTTAGCAAAGCTGCCTGTGGTGGATGTTACTTGAATATCTGCAGATATGGTATGCTCCTCAAGGCCTGGGAAATTCCTGCTTCAGCAAGTTGAGCTTGTAGTATTTCTGTCTAAGCTTTCATTGCAGTACTCAGCCACTTAGTGGTTTTTATTTTTATTTGTATTTTTATTCATAAAAGCTGACATATAAGCTATCAGAGACTCTTTCAGCAATCATTCTGTAATTGTTCTCATGGCCATCATTTCCTCACTGGTGAGCCTGAGCTCCAGGCCCTCTGCAAAAACAATATCATAAAATGCTGCTGGACCCCTCCATACTTAGTGACCACAAGCTTTCTGGTATGTTTTCCACTATACGTCTGTGCATGTCCACTGCAACTTTCCATGTGCTGCCCCATTAAAGTCATCTGAATTCCTTTGAACTATTTGTGTGCAATCTTACCTTGTGGTCAGGTCGCACTTTTGGTACTCTTCTCTGGATTCTGCCTACTCATGTTCTGCTAATGCATCTTCACAAACTGCATTCTTATACATGAACCACTTATGCTCACAAATTGCTCTATGTACCACACTTGTTTCATTCATCTACTTACAATCTACGCCAGCCATGACTCATAACTCACATTCATGGAATACAATTTTACAGCTGCTAACTGATACACTATTCAGAAGAGTGGAAGCCCTTCATAAAGTTTGATGATGATAGCCAAGCTGAGATAGCAAGAGGGATTAGAGCCAGTGCATGATCCCCTAAAGTGGAAGGCTCTATTGATGGGCACATGTGGCTATCCACGAGGTAAAAACAATGACGGCAGATGCTGGAAACCAGATTCTGGATCAGTGGTGCTGGAAGAGCATGGCAATTCAGGCAGCATCCGAGGATGCTGCCTGAATTGCTGTGCTCTTCCAGCACCACTGATCCAGGACATGTGGCTATCCATCAAGGCATCCACAGTCAACCAGGAGCATCTGTAAAGGATTGTGCCCTCATAATGGCCAGCTTATGGAGAAGGCAGAAGACCACCAGAGTATTACAGGGTACCTCAAGATCGGTTAAGGCAATTTAATCATCGCTTCAGCACCACAATTGTCTGTCGATGTTTCTTGTGGCTGCATGCTTCTCATTATATTCTTTACAAAAAGACATTTAATTTTGACCAATTAATGAAGTTCAAAGGTAACAGCCTCCATCACCCTCCCTGCCCCACCACTCCCTGAAAGGAAAACTGTAACAAAAACAAAACTTATTCTGGGTAAAGATGATGCAGTTCCTCTTGGAAAGAAAAGGTATCGAGTGTGCCAGATGTTAGATTTTTGGGGTTTGTGATCACCGTTACCTACAGGCAGTTGGCCAATTCTAGACAATTTTCAGATAATTTATTGAGGTTGTAAAGCAACAATTTAAATATGATACATTAGCTAATTACACAAAGAAATATACAAATGTGATAATTGAAGATGGTTCATTGCCAGAGGCCAAACAGGCTGTGGTTGCAGAATGTGTCAGTCTCATTAAAGTTATGAAGACAGCATTCCACTCTCTAGATGAACTGTAAGGGAACTATGGGTCTTCCTCCACCTCTTCTGGCCGATCTGCTTTCTGGAGCAGCATGGTGGCTTAGTGGTTAGCACTGCTGCCTCAATCTGCTAGGGATCTGGGTTCAATTCCAGCCTTGGGTGACTGTCTGTGTGGAGTTTGCACATTCTCTTTGTGTCAACATGGGTGTGCTCATGGTCCAAAGATGTGCAGGCTAGATGAATTGACCAAGCTAAATTGTCCATAGTGTTCAGGGATGTATAAACTAGATGCATTAGTCAGGGGAAATGTAGGACAATGGGTCTGAGTGGGATACTCTTTGGAGGGGCAGTGAATTCTAAATTCTAAAACAATAATTCACTGATGAAGACTGTTGGCTACGAGGACTGCCCTGAGCCCCTATTGATCATCAGGAGTGATGAAGGGCTTATGCCTGAAATGTCAATTCTCCTGCTCCTTGGACGCTGCTTGACCTTCTGTGCTTTTCCAGCACCACACTCTCGATGCAGAAAGAGTATGTTATAGCCACAACCAGGAAAGTAGCATTTCCCGCATGATGTGAAGTGTATGTTTGCACATAATCTGAACATTAAACTTTGCAGTAGCTAGACATCTTATCACTGAGGTTTGCTACAATTGTGTCACACTGCTTGGTTCCTTGAGGCCAGTTTAGCAGCCATATTAAAGTGTCCCAGCTTTTTTGTGCTGTATTCTGTCAAATCAAAATCCAAAGGCATTTTAGGTTGTTGATGAGGTTAAACGGTTAATAGTTCATATCTTTTTTTATTAAACAGAATATTAGTTGTGATTCATGACACCAGATGCCACAGCACTTTAAGCTGTAATGTTCCTCATAAAATTATGTTTTTTACCTATTCTTCCCACCAAAGTGGATAAGTTCACCTTTTCCAATATTGAATTCCATTTGCCAAATTTCTGCCCACTTGTTTAACTTCGCTATATTCCTGACTGATGTTGATCTAACTGGCCCATACTTTTCTGCTGTTCCTCCATTCTTGAATAAAGACCAATTCCTCAAAACTCTTCCATAAACCCAAACACAGACAATAGAGGAAAAAACCAACTAAACTGCAAATTGTTAATGCTTTTTTTGATGGTACTTTGGGTGTTCTTCCATCTGCTGAATTCAGTTTAAGCTGTATGTCACTGTGAGATGGCATTAGAAAGTGTAGCAAGGCAAAAAATGGACTGCTCAATTTGAAAACCCTGAATACTTCCAGTTCATGCAGCTAATGTCCCCTGGTGCTCATCGCAGGCCATGCCAGAGGAGAGTGAAAATTGGCATAGATGCCATTTTGGAAATGAGGTAACACCCACAGAGCCAAAGCCACACAGCTAGACTTTGCAACCTTTTTGTTTTATATGGGGTCATCCTCCCTACATGTATGCTAACACTCCACTTACTTAAAATCATCAACTTAGAGAATAATTACAGGACGGGGGTGAACATTTGGCCTGTCATGTCTGTAGTGGCAAATCGGCAACTCCCACCGTCCCATTCTCTTTGCATAAGCCTGCAGATGTATTCTCCTTTGGTGGATTATCCAAGTCTATTCTAAAATTAACAGTTTAAACTGCCCACAAAATACTTCCAGGTGGCAAATTCCAGATCCTAACTATACCCTACATTAAGACATTTTCCTCATGTCACTGTTGGTTCTTCCATTCAACCCTTCCACCAAAGGCAATATTTACTCCATAACTAATCTGTCTAGATACCTCAATCAAATTTCATTTAAACCTTGGACATTTGAGAGGTCAAAGAAATGTGATTGAGACAAAACTCTGTATTAGCAATATGCATAAAGCTGTAAGACATAGCAACAGGAATAGGCCATCCAGCCCATCAAGTCTGCTCTGATATTCAATGAGATCATGGTTTATCTGATAATCATAAACACTACTTTCCTGCCTTTTCTGCATAATCCTTGATTCTCTTACTGATGAAAAATCTGTCTCAGCTTTGAATATACTTAATGGCTCTACTTATTCAAACCCTGTGGTAAAGAATTCCATAAATTCACTACTCTCTGATAGAAGAAAATCCTCTTCATGACTCCCTGAAATATGCAACCCCTTTCTCTGAGATTATGCTGTCTGTTCCTGGACTTTTCCACAAGGGAAAGCAACTTTCCAAATCTGCCCTGTCAAGTCTTTTAAGAATCTTGTATAATTCAATAAGGTCACCTCTCATTCTTCTATAGTTCAAAAAGTATAGGTCCATCCTACGCAACTTCTCCTCATAAGACAATCCGTCCATACTTAGTGTTACCCTAGTGAACTCTGTCTGAACTGCATCCAATTCCAGTACAGATTTCCTTTGATATGAGGCCCAGACCACTAACAGTATTCCAGCTGTGGTCTGACTAATGCATTGTACAGTTTTAAACTTTTTCTCATTCACAGGATATGGACATTGCTGGCTAGGTCTGCATTTATTATCCAACTGTAATTGTCACAGTTGTCAACCTAATTGCCAACTACATTGCTGTGGGTCTGGAGTCACATGTAAGTCAGATCATGTAAGAATGATAGTTTCCTTCCCCACAGGACATTAGTGAACCAGATTGTTTTTTTAGGCAATAGACTCTTAATTCCAGATTTTTATTGAATTCAAATTCCAACATCTTCCATGGCGAGATTCAAACCTGGATCCACGTAACATTACATGGATTTCTGGATTAACAGTTAAGTCATAATAGTATGAGGCCGTCACCTCCCATAAATGGAGAAGTACTGGAAAAATCTGCTACACAAAAGGACTAGGGATGCTTGTACATGGAACACAGAAAGCTAGCACACAGATGTAGCAGATAATCAGGAAGGCTAATGGAATGTTGGCCCTTATTTCAAAAGGGTTGGAGTATGAGTAAAGATGGTAAAAACAATGACTGCAGATGCTGAAAACCAGATTCTGGATCAATGGTGCTGGAAAAGCACAGCAGTTCAGGCAGCATCCGAAGAGCTCCTCGGATGCTGCCTGAACTGCTGTGCTCTTCCAGCACCATTGATCCAGTATGAGTAATGATGTCTTGCTGCTGGTGCTGGTGTACAAGGTGCTGGTGGGACCACATGTGGAGTAGTGTAAGTAGTTTTGATCTGTTATTGAGGGAAATATCATTTCATTGGGTGCAGTTCAGAGAAGGCTCACCAGGAGATCCCTGCTATGGAGGGGTTGGCTTATGAGAAAAGGCTAAACAGGTTAGGACTCTACTCACTGGAATTTAGAAGAATGAAAGATAATCTCATTAAAGCATATTGGATTCTTAAGCAGCTTGACAGGGTAAATGCTGAGAGGATGCTTCCCCTCATGGGAGAGTCGAGGACCAGAGGGGAGAGTCTCAGAATTAAGGGATGCCAAGTTAAGACTGAGATGAGGAGGAGTTTTTTTTCTCTCAGAGGGTTGAGAGTCACTTTTGGAATACTGTGTGCAATTCTGGTACCACTCCTATAGGACTGTTGTTGTGAAACTTGAAAAGGTTCAGAAAGGATTTACAAGGATATTGCCAGGGTTAGCGGGTTTGAGCTGTAGAGAGAGGCTAAATAGGCTGGGGCTATTTTCCCTGGAGTGTTAGAGGCTGAGATTTAAACCTTATAGAGGTTTATAAAATCAGGAGGGGCATGGATGGGGTGGACAAGATCTTTTCCCTG
>NC_057711.1:81408115-81458375 GCF_004010195.1 Chiloscyllium plagiosum | reverse complement strand
GGGAGGGGAAAAATGTAAAAGGAGCAATTTTTCATGCATAGGGTAGTGTGCGTATGGAATGAGCCTGCCAGAGGAAGTAGTGGAGACTGGTACGGTTATAACATTTAAAGGGTACATGGATGGATATATGAATAGGAAGGGTTTGAGGAATATGAGCCAAATGCTGGATAATAGGATGTGATTTATTTGGGATGTCTGGTCGGCATGGACGAGTTGGACTGGAGGGTCTATCTGTACATCTCTATGACTCTATCCAGTCTGTTTGATATAACATCGTACCTTTATGTATCACAGCATATATATTCATCACACAACAAAAACCATGTGATCTCCTGAAAAGGTATAAATCCAGATAGAAATATAAGGGTGTATAGGGTAGGAATTTGGGTACTGGCTTTCCCAAATCACTGGGCAATTAAATTTAGTCTAAAAGTTTAATTTTGTGCAGTAGGTACATGCAGAATGCTGATAAAGAAGCATATAATTCACAACAAAAGGGATTTGGTTTAATATTAGCCTTATTGTGTCCAACCAAGGGATGGGCGGATAAAGGGGAGCTAGCTCATTCCCTCCTCACTTGGAAGCTAAACGATTTGGGATATCCCATTTGGAACTGTGACGAATTGTGGAATCTCATCCAGGGTCTGGACACAGCAAGTAATTGAAGTTTTGTTGACTCAATTCCAGGTGCCTTCACGTTGCTGCCTCTAAACGGTGCTTCCATCTATTTAAACAAAGCACATTCTGCCATCTGATACTTGTGATTGATTGGCCTCTAGCTGTGCATCTCATTATATTGGACAGGAGTCCCAATGTCTACTTTGACCTCCTGCCCTATTCTCTGCAATCCCCATTTTGGACCCAGCCTTTGGAACTTCATCCTATAACGATCAGTCCCATCTGTCTGAGGACTGTTCCACATTAGAGAAGGCGCTAAGTATATGTGTGAGAGATATTGACAAGCTACTGATGGAAAGCAGAAATTCAGCTCTTCATCTCACTAAATATTTACTTATTCATGTCATTGCATTTGTGCTTTGGAGCCTGTCACCACTTTGATTTTGTAAATGTAGCAAGTAAACATAACAAACCACAAAAAAAACTGACAGCCATTAGAGATAAAAATTAATAAAACTTGATGTACGTTCTCAGCTACATATTGACAGCAAAATAAATGAGTGCATTTGATATAGAGACTAGCATCAATCTAATTACCTATGTGAAAAAAGCCTTCTTCGTGTTAGCAACTGAATGTACATTATTTATTCTTCAGACTGCATTTATGTTCAATTTTTATGCAGATTCCCTTTGACAGAACTTCCATTGACACTGTTAATTCAATAAAGATAAGATGCAGCTGAAGAAAAATACCAGTCTGTTTCAACTTTATGGTAATTACGCATGTCTATTTCACCCAGGCTTTTTCAGGAAATATATTTTCCATCAAATATGATTGCACTCTTCTTTGAAGCGCTCCATTCTCCCAAGTAGATTTAATGTGACATTCAGGCACTTTTTTAGTCTCTTGGCTTCAGCAGCAGTTGAAAAAGGCACAACAAGCCATCACAGATTTATCCTCAAAGGCTGACACTGTCTGTTTGATGTATTGCGACTTAAAAAGTCATTGCTAGCAAAGCATGTGTTTTCAAACCATCTTTCGAATCAGCCTTTTATCAGCTCATCTGTATGCACCCAGCACACCTGCTAACAGCTTAGAGGACAGAATGCTGTGTCTCCTCATGGAAAACACATTACCAGCTATTGATTTATTTCCCTCTGTAATTTCATATTGTTTAGACATACAGATGTTGAGGCAGCCTTTGTGCCAGATAAACTGACACCGACGCACTGTGCCACTAAATTCAAGTGCCTTTTCAAGTAAGAATCTTAAAGTACATGGCAAGAGCGCAAACATTAAAGGCTTCTTTGACTAAAACAATTTCACTCAGCAGCATTTGTGAAGTTTTTGTGAAATATCTGAAAATTTAAAATTTGTAGAGGATGACTCGAGAAAGTGCCAAGCATCATGAACCATTTAATTCTGTGCCAGCTGAATGTTCCTGGCAGAAGGAATTGCATCCATTTGGAACACTCAGACTTGATTTTGCTGGAACATTATCGGATGCAGTGAATTATGTCCTTTTTTCTCTGGAATCTGACAAGGTAAAAGTCTCTTATTCACAAGTATGCTAGAGAACATAAACCCTGTTAGTCACTTTGCTCATTTTACTACTCACTTAGCTCACCAGTTAATTACTCAAAGAGCTCCTTGGCTGCTTTTCCTGAAGTGAACAGAATGTTGTGTGCTCAATGACTTTGGTTGCCTGAACTGCCACAGCTTCATTTATCATCCTAACAATTATGGTTAAATAACATAATTCAAGATTCACAATGTAAGTGATTTCAAATTCACAATTTTGGTAATAATCTTCGTGCAGTATCTGAGTATTAGAAATTTTGATGTGATATACAAAAAGTGACTGATAATCATTTCAAATGATTAGAAAGCTGTAAGTTGGAAAATTCCCATTGGTATTTAACAATTTATTTTGTATGGAATTACATTGATATAGTGCCAGCTGATGGCAATGCTAAGCAAGTCAGATTTCAACGTGAAACGTGGCTGAATAAATCATAGATTTTATGATTTCCAATTGTTTTACCAGGGTGGTCAGTTACTGAACGAATCTACATGGGGCTTCCAATGTATTTTTAATAAACAAACATCAAAGTTTGTTAAACACAAAAGGAAGAAGGATCATAATCAATTTTAACTATATAAGCACTGTTCAAAATTGTCTTATTCAAAGCATCAGAAACAAAAATTAATTTCTTTTACCCTTAAAACAATTCGACAGATATTCAAACTTTAGTGAGGAGTCACTGATTCTATTTTAAAATTCCCTGTTCAGTTGGCACAGCTGTACTCATTTTATTTCTGGCAACTTCTGCATTCACTCAATGCTATCTTCTGCAGATAATGTCTCTCCATAAACAAACTGCACACAAAGATCACTTATTTCTTAACATTGCTTCACAGCCAGCTTCTTGAGTTTTCTTTGACTGACATTAAACCGCTCAGGACTTTTTCAGCCCAAACTACTCAGCTAAGACAACCCATTCTATATAACAGTAATCTACACATTACCTAACCTTTTCAAAATAACTTTTCTCTGCTTATCTAACTGTGCATTGGATATCTCATTGCTAAGAAACAGCCCATTCCTTTCTCCCTTCTACTCTGTTTAAAGGGTTTTTGAAAAGAAATGCATGCATTAAATTTTTAAGAATTTGTTCATGAGATGCTGGCTTTGCTGGAAAAGTCAGTATTTATTGCTTATTCCTAGTGGGACATTTGAGAGATTGTTAAGAGTTAATCACATTGCCATTGATCTGGAGTCATATGTCGACAAGACAAGGAGGTGGCTGATTTCCCTTTAATGAATGAAATGAGCTTTGACAATAAACGACAGTGGCAAAACTTGAGTTAGTTTTATATTCCAGATTTTTTTTGAATTGGGATTTTATCATCTGCCATTGTTAGATCTGAAGCCATGTTCCCAGACTATTTGCCTGGATTACTAATCCAATGACATTATGACTGCACCACCACACTTCACACAAGCAAAAAAGAATTCCTGAAAGGGAAAATCTCAAAAATTAATTTAAGTCATTCCTTTTTTAAGTCACATATAACATAAATCTGAAGTTTACATAGTTCTGTTCACTTCAGAACCCAATTTTCCAAATAATAGAACTACAGTCAGTTCTGCTTGTGGAAGTAGTAAGAATTTAGCGCACTGCTGCATGATGGGATATTTGATCAAGGTGAAATGTATGCTGGCTCTCAGGCTTGCAGCTTTAGTGGAAAAATACTGCTAGATATAAAGACTGAGGTTGTGTAATTATAGTTTGACAAAACATAGGGAGTGTATCTTAAGCTCATTCGAGGGAGTACATCTTTAACTCACCTTTAGGGTGGCACAGTGGCTCAGTGGTTAGCACTGCTGCCTCACAGTGCCAGGGTCCTGGGTTTGATTCCTACCTCGGACGACTGTCTGTGTGGAATTTGCACATTCTCCCTCTGTCTGCATGGGGTTCCTCCCTCAATCTAAAGATGCGCAGGTCAGGTGAATTGGCCATGCTAAATTGCCCATAGTGTTAGGTGCACTCATCAGGGGTAAATATAGGGTCGGGGTGAGTTGCTCTTCAGTAGGTCAGTGTGGACTTGTTGGGCCGAAGGGCCTATTTCCATACTGTAGGGAATCTCATCTAAATCTAGTTTCTCTGTCCTTGAGAAAGAACAAAGATGATAGCTGCACTGTGCTTATTTTTATCTAGAATTATTGTAAAGTGTGGAATGTAAACAAAGTTGTTTGTATAATTATATAAGTGTAAAGTTAAAAATCACACAACACCAGGTTAAAGTCTAACAGGTTTATTTGGAGCACTAGCTTTCAGAGCTTCCAGAGCTTTCATCAGATGATGAAGGAGCAGTGCTTCCAAATAAACCTGTACTATAACCCGGTGTTGTGTGATTTTTAACTTTGTCCACCCCAGTCCAACATCGTCATTTCCACATCATGTATAAGTATAGGCTGACTGTTCAGCCCGAGAGAGTGCTGGGAGACAGTGAAGACTGCAGCAGCTTGTCCGTAAATTCATGAAAAATAAAGCTTCTTGAAACAAGACTCAAAGTCTCAGACTAAGTCTTTTCTTCAACAGAATCTGGCATAGTCAGGCAGGATCCCAATTAATATGGGATCCAAAAAAAAAGGAAGAAGTAATGAAACTAGTGCATGGGACAGTCCTAATGAAAGGGGGGCTGGGCCTAGTGCTCCCCTCATGGGGGGGGGGGGGGGGGGGATGTTGTAGAGACCATCTGGTGTCGGGCTGGTGGCTCCAGCCGAGCCAAGACTGCCGAAAGGTTGAGGCAAGATTGTGAAGAAGACTAAACTTATCAGGGCAGTGAGAGAGACTAAGAATTGGTAGCTACCCAATTGAAATAGGCTTGAGTCCTCGAGATCTTGTGGACAAAAGAGGAACACTGGTGAACACTTATAGTAGGTCAGCGCATGCAGGCACCACTTTTATTTTTTTCTCTCTCCTTTTCCTTCCTTGGTGGTTGATATCTCTTTGTAGATTACAGAAATGGGAAATCAAGCCAGCAGTCAGTACTTCTCCACAAACGCAGATGTGAGGCACCCAGAAGATGGCCCAAAGATGGAAAAGCGAACAAAACAAAGACATTTGAGGTGATAAGATCATGGCAATAGGTAGGAGATCTCATTGTTCTCCTGGGATCACGGACGGATATGGTACTCCATGAAACACGAGATTCCAGGCGTGTCATTTGTTTCTGTAGTGATCTTTATGGATGGTCTCAGGGCCGTTGGTCCTGAGGAGGCTCATTTGACTTCAGTAAAATTAAGGAATGGCAAGAAATCACTCAGGAAGGAGGTGGTGATCCCACTTGAGTCACAGGTTATTTGATGCATTGTTTCATTAAATGGTTAGAGGTTGATAAGCATCATCAACCTCCCAAACCTAAACCTAAGTAAGATGCTGGTGCACAGAAAGAGACAATTTTCAGAGCCTCGATGGGGCTATATCCGTGGCTTGAATGTCAGGAGGATACAGTTATGGAGAACATCTCCTGTCAGCAGCTGTGCGAAAACAGCCGCCCCGGCCTCTTCAACCTCACATTATCAGGATGTAGTCCATGCCACTGGGCTGCTTACAGTCCCACCTGACTTTACCCAACCCAATAAAATACAGACTCAGAGTCAGACTAAAATATGTCGCCCAGATATGGCATCTGGGATGCTCTCTGCCACCTCTGATGCAAATGAATCTTCATGTTCCAACCCTTCCCGTCACCCAACTGTTCCAACTGATTGTCGGTGATATAGCTGTCCTGAAGCCTTGGTCCCCCTCTGAGGTTAGAAGCATGATCAATGAAGCCCCTACCCATTGAAGAAGCCAAATCCGTTCTGGCTGGTCCAGAATCCCTGCAGTGTGGAAACAGGCAATTTGGTCCAATAAGTAAACACTGACCCTCCAAAGAGTAACCCACCCAGACCCATTTCCCAATATTTCCCCAGGCTAATACACCTAACCTGCACATCTTTGGACTGTGGGAGGATACCAGAGCACCTGAGGAAACCCACACAGACATGGGGGGAATGTGCAAACTCCACACAGTCACTCAAGGATGGAATCGAACCCAGACCTCTGGTGCTGTGAGGCAGTAGTGCTAACCACTGAGCCACCCTGCTGCTGTCCAAACCTGCCAGATTTATAACCCTTTACCCGGAGATGTTTTCCTATGCAAAGTTGCATATGGCACCTCCTGGGCAGCTGTTAAGGAATCTTTTTCTGTCCCAGCTGGGGAAAATGGGGATTGAATAGAGGAACCCACAGAGGATCAAGAAATATCCTCCAGATCAATTGGCTCCAGACCGAACTGTGCAGGCCATCTCAAATGGCGCCAGACAGCATAACGACTTTGGAGAGGTCACTTGATGCCTTGTTGATTTAGTTGCCTGTTTAAAGGACACGTGGGAATCATCTGCGGATGCCTCTGGAAGGAAACAATCCTTTGGCGGTATGGACTCTATTAAATTGTGTTGAGTCCCAGATAGCTCAGGCTTCAAGTTTACCAATCTCACCCGGCAACAGCAGAATTGGGGCAGTTGTAGTTACCTCCTTCACTAATATGGACTGACAAGGCCTATTCAATCAGAGGTCTAAAGGTTTCAAGGGCCAATTTGTCCAATATCACCAATCTGATGACAAAAGGCCCCAAAGATATTACTCACCACAGTTAGATGGGGGGCAGGAGCTGGTTGGAAGGGTCATTGGGCTAGAAATTGTCGGGTGCAGTTGGCTGCTCCTCCTAACTGCAGGAATTCAGCTCTCTGTCCCTGCCCCAAATTTGCACTCCCTGATCCCTTCCAGACTACACAATAGGGGTGCCACGAGGGGTTATCGGTACAGGCTGCCTTGATCCAGCTATCTTCTTCTCCCCTCGAAGACCCAGTGATGGAAATTGATGTTCAGGGTAGTGTGTTAAGGTATTAGTCGACTCCGGCGCGACTATTTCATCTGTGCACTCCTCAGTGGAACCTCTGATAGGCACTGAAACTGTCTTCACTGTCGGTATAGCAGAAATCACTCTCCCAACCTGTTCTCATTCAGGTAGGTCAGCTCCAGGTAGGGAAGTCATTTGTCATTGCCAAGAATTCACCTGTTTCCATGTTACCATGTGTCACCAAGTCCTGTGTAAACTCAATGCTTTGATCCACTGTTCTGTTCAGGACCTGTTCTTGGAGCTCCCTGATCACCGTGTGGTGCTGGACCTGAATTTGCTGATGCAGTGCTCTGACCCTGCGAAACTGGTTGTATTGTACTGCTGGCAAATGCAGAAGAACTCTGTTGACTATTTTAAAACAAATAGCCAAAATATGTGTTATTTGCCAACAGTACAATAAGAGGAAGAACACCTGCACATTTTGATCATCTATCTACCCTTTAAGAGACATTTGGAAATTTGCAGATTGATCTTGTCCATATGACTCCCTCAGGAGGGTTTAAATACGTACTGGTTATAGTGGTTGTGTTCTCTAGCTGATGAGAGACATTTCCCACCAGAAGGGATGATGCCTGAACAGGTGTAAAATGTTTTATGAAAGATATAATCCCCCAATTTGGAATACCGGGACAAATGAATAGTGATGAGGTATCCACTTTACTAGGAAAATAGTAACAGCATTGTGTGCAGTATTGGGATTTGTGTGGAAGGTTCATATCCCCTGTCAACCCCAGACCTTGGGAATGAACTAACGGGATGCTAAAAAAATACCCTTGCAAAGACTTACCAGGAAATTGGACTAAAATGGCCAGAAGCCTTGCCTATTACCTATACACCCTCTGAAACCAAGTTAATAGAACCACTGGTCTAGCCCTGTTTGAAACTCTAATAGGAAGACCCATGAATACAGGTAACCGACCCCCTCTGTCTACATCAGAAATAGCCCTGATGTGGGTAGATGAGAAAACCCTACAATATGCCCAAGCCCTGAGCAAAGTGGCCCTGGTAAGTCATTCAAAGGTAATAGAGGCCCAGTCAAAACCCCATGGATCAAACACACACCATTTCAGACCTGCCGATTTAATGTATGTTAAGTCTCTTAACAAAGGCTCTCTCTCTCCTAGGTGGAAGGGACTGTATCAACTGCTGCTGACCATCCAAACCGCCATTAAATTAGAAGGAGGTAAGGAGTGGGTGCACATGACCAACTGTAAAAGACATAACCCCACCAACATGGCAACTACTAAAGTGAATGATGAGAACCCTGTGGATGCTATTCCTGGGCCTCCTCAGCTTGCGAACGACTGAAGCTAGAGATGTATGGCCTTGTGATGGGCGTGCCCAAAGGACCTGTAATGATGACATAATACAATGTGTATTGCGCTCTAATGCTGTTTTTAGTCAGAATATGCAAGGAATGGATCAGGGTCTGGGGAGAATTAGCCATCTTCCCTTCACTGCAGTTGGAGGTTAAAAAAAAATTAGAAACTTTGCAATGTAAATTAAGCCTTCGCTGTCTGGCAGATTTTCCAGGATTCCCTTGTAACACTTCTCGGGGACGAGAGGGGAGATCATGACCTGCAAGGAATACACCATAGGGGAAGATATGGAATCAAAAAGAATTTTCTAGCAAGTGTGTGAAAGGAGGGGGCAGGTTGCAGGCATGTGTCATACAGAGATACGTTCTGAATTATGCCTGATCCCATACTGAGATCGTCAACAATTCTTATATGACACACTGGGTTTGTCAAAACAGCAGTCAGGGAGGCAGAGTGTATACTACTCCTGGACAAAACCCCTTGCACTGATGCCTGACAACTCGGGTTTGGCTTTTTGGGAAGCCTCAGGTGCCAGAGAGTATGGCACAGAGAAATGGCATCCTCTCTGATATGAGAATAAAGTGACTAAGATGATCAATTCCCCCCAACACTTTTTTTGTATCTGGCTTATCAAAGCATCCATATGTCTGGAAAAGAAACTGACTGTTGGGTATGTGTCCATATGCCAACCCATTCACAGCAGAGCATCCCTTTGTGGCCCATTTCCTTTCGCTGGCCAGAAGTTGCAGAATGGCTTATAGGTTGAAACTCTTCAGGCGAACCTGATATTTCTGAGGGCATGCAGGAATGGAAGTCAGCAGGGTTTAATCTCTCCCGATTCTGAGATTGGTATGGACTCGACTATAACAGATCCCATATGCCCCTTTTTCTTGTAATCTTTAACAACATCGTTAGCAACACCATTTGCTTCACACGACAAGGGAACATCACTACTGGCACTTACATAGGATCTAGTCAATATCCTTTTGTTATCCTCTGCATTGAACCTATCTAAAATTTGACGAACCAAGGTCACTTTTCTTTTAATTGGTCTGGTGTCCTTAATAAAGACATCAGGCTCCCTGTGGAAAGATTCAGGTCCCAAGTTGCGAAGGGACCGAGATTCCAAGTTAACTTCCTGCAATGATACCTTTTTTATTTATGGTCTTAAGGCCTAACCTTGGCTTCCCTCAGATTGGAGAGAGTCGTGTTATATTGGATATATAGTACCTCACATTAGAGTTTTGGCTAGGTTACCTGAAGCCCAAGAGATCCCTCACTGGATTCCTCACCTGGGTTGAGATGTCTTCTTCTTCTATTGGAATCTATCTGTATTCCCAAGAATTGAACCAATTAAAAAAAGTATTGGAAACTGTCACCAATGATATCACTGAGGTCCTGACTGAGATCAATGCTGAGTTAGTCGCAGTTAGAACAATAGCCCTTCAGAACTGCTTGGCCTTGGATTTTCTATTATCCAAAAAGAGGGTAGCACTTGTGCTGTTCTTGGGCAGGAATGCTGTACCTACATACCAGACAACTGTAAAATGTCTCCAATTTGGTGACTCCCATTCACACAGAATTCAAAAAATTGGCTCCCCTTTTCATTTTGGGTGGTCCTTTGATGTTGCCTGGCTAGGTAAGTGGGGATTCTCCTTAGGCATGTGGCTCATCCCCTTTACTATCATATTCCTGATACTTTGTATCATATGGAGAACTGTTGACTGTTGTTGTGCACAGTTTGTTCCTACCACATTTTCTGCTCCAAAACTGGTGAGTATCTACTGGACCTTATCCCTTGATGACCTCTATGATGAACAAGTGTGTATGAGTATGCGCCCTCTTACAGAAAGATATGCATCCCCTTTTTTTAGATGAGCCAGTTGATAAACTGAGGTGTTTATCTGGAAGATCAAAAAGGAAGGAAATGTGGAAGTAATAGTAACGTAGCATACTCCTGCATGATGGGATATTTGACCAAGCTAAAAGGTATCTTGACTCTCAGGCTCACAACTTTAGTGGAAAAATACTGCTAGAGATGAAGGCTGATGTTGTGTAATTACAGTTTGACAAAATATAGGGAGTGTATCTTAAGCTCATTAGCTTCTCTGTCGTTGAGCAACATCAAAGAACAAATGTGATAGCTGCACTGTGCTTATCTTTATCTTGAATTATGGTAAAGTGTGGAATGTAAGCAAAGTTGTTTGTATCATTGTATAAGTATAGGCTGACTGTTCAGTTTGAGAGAGTGCTGTGAGACAGTGAAGACTGTAGCAACCTCTCTGTAAATTCACGAAAAATAAAGCTTCTTGAAATGACACTCAGAGTCTCAGACTAGATAATTTCCCTGACACTGGTATAACAACGCGACTTGGCTTTGCATGATTGAAGAATTTAGACCATTATTTGTAGAACATGAGCCTTCCTTACCTGTATTGGCTATAATGCAATTCTGGCCCTATTAATTTAAATGGCACAGCTATTGCAGAATTTTCTTATAAACATGAAATTGCACGAGAACAGCACTACTGCGTTATATCAGAACTGCTGTATTATAAACATTTATAACAATACTCAATAATTGAAGATTAATTAATTGTTAAACTGACACCCATTTGTTTGAAGACTCCATACATTTTTCTGGGTTCTGTTTTTTTTTCAATCACACCAGAATCCCCAATTCTCTCCTCCATTTGGTTTTAATTCCAGTGGTACATTCTCTTAGCTTCCACATCAACCTTTTATACATGTCAGGAAAGGATGATCTCGCTGAGTTTTTAATACATGTCAGGAAAGGATGATTTGGCTGGATCTTTTATACATGTCAGGAAAGGATGATCTAGCTGAGTCTTTTGTATATGTCAGGAAAGGATGATCTAGCTGAGTCTTTTATACATGTCAGGAAAGGATGATCAGGCTGAGTCTTTTCTGTTGAAACAAAAATCAAGGGGTGACCTAATAGAAGAAACTTCACTAAAAGGGTAGTGACAGAGTGGAACTTGCTTCTGTAGAGAATAAATGAAACAAGCTGTGTTGATGCATATCTTAAGGGAAAGATTGCTGAGCCTATTGGAGGGAGGGAATGGAGCCTTGAGCCTGTAACATAAATAATGAGATAGACGGAATGGATTGAATGGCATGTTTCTATGCTGTTCTCATATGTAATTCTGTTTAGTACCTCCATTCATAAAATCTTACCTGATTAATTTTTAACATGCTTGTGTAATCAATATTTATTACATTAAGCTAGATTGTAATGCCATTCAAGTTTTATGAGATGTTTTTCATGTGAATCATTACATTGAAACCATCTCTTAGGTGGATGGAAAACATGCTATGATGCTATCTCAAAGCAGAGCAGGGGAATTCACTCAGGTGTCTTGGCTCTGATCACTTTCTCAGTTGTTTGTTGTGAGTAATCTGTTTGCCAAATTTCCTTCATTACATTAATGACTCCACTTCAAAACGAATTCTCTGTAAAATGCTTTGAGATGTCCTGGGATCATGAACAACTTTGGACTGAATTTTACATATTTTGGATAAGTGTGAGTTGTGTCAGGTTTTTTGGATAGTGTATTGCAATGATACATGGTGAAGTTTCTTGCTGTAGCTTACAAAATGTAGCTCATTAATGATCACCTCTGCTCCAAGATATTCCTCATCTCACATGCCTTTCTCATCATGCACTTCCCAGAATTACTTCCCACTCACTGGATATCTACCAAAAAAACAGCAATCCTGGCATTACATTTAAAAGGTTGTTGTGCACCCAGATGACCACTGGCATTTTGAAGCTGCCATGCTTGGTGATGGTCACAGTGTAAAAATGTTGGAAAAGGGGAAGATGTCGTGCATTTCTCTGATGGGAAATGGGACCCCTCTGGTGGACAGGGTAATGCAGAGGAGGGATGCTCTTTCCCTAAGGACCAGCAGAAGAGACCATACCACCAGTCCTTGGTCTGGGGTCACACCAACGTTAGTGAGGTTGGCAGGAATGGTCAACACTGCTGCAAGCAGGACAATGAGCTTTCCGTTCAACCAGAGAAAGTGCCACCCTTTTCTTGCTGCTACCCTACATTCACTCTATCTCTGTTACAACACAGTCCTCATGCTCTACAACACCTAAAATTGCCTGCACCATTAGGAGAGTAATGAAGACACAAACTCATTACTGTGGATCTGGATTCATGTGTAGTACAGAGTTGGTAAAAATGATACATTTCCTCCCCGGAAGGATATTAGTGAGCCAGATGAATTGTAATGCAAAAATTTGTAGACACTTGAATAGAATATATGCTACATAAACCAGGACAAAACACTATTACATTTTAATGATGTTTTCATTTATATGTTATTCAAGTCATCATTGTCCTTACTTGTTAGCCTTTGAAATATGTATTTAATCCATCTACAATGTTAATTACGATTGAATTAGAAAACAACTCACTAGTTACACACTAGCTTCCCTTTTATCGTTTGTTACTTTGTTCCAGAGGTGCTCATGGTTATAAAAAGTCAATTAATTCAATGTATCCAAATCAATACTTTTTTTTAAGATTACTTACAGTGTGGAAACAGGCCCTTTGGCCCACCAAGTCCACACTGACCCGCCGAAACGCACCGACCCAGACCCATTCCCCTACATCTAACACTACAATTCACCTGACCTGCACATTTTTTTTTGGACTGTGGGAGGAAACCAGAGCACCCGGAGGAAACCCACACAGACACGGGGAGAATGTGCAAACTCAACACAGTCAGTTGCCTGAGGCAGGAATTGAACCCGGGTCTCTGGCGCTGTGAGGCAGCAGTGCTAACCACTGTGCCACCGTGCTACCCATAAGGCAAGGAAGGAGAGGAAGAGCAAGATGCTGTTTGGTCATATTCCCTCTGTCACTGTGGTGGAAGTACGATGATCAGATTGCTGACTTTTGGCCTTGTAGTTGGAACAATATGCAGGATACTTTTCCGAGCTGTGCTTAGTTCTGTATGGAAGGTGCTCAACCTCATACCGTTAACATTCTTCACATAGCAAGTTTTTCTTTTTGCTCACCAATGGGAGTGGAAAAGTTAATGTGGGTATAAATTGTATTTTCCCTTTGGTTTTCTGAGCTGCTGGTGATCATTAGACAAAACTCGACCCATCCTCAGGGAGAAAAAGGCAATTTCCCAGACCTGCCTCTTAGGCTGCAAAAGGGAAGATTCCATCCTCAGTCATCAATACCAAACAACATTTTAATGTGCTGAATCCTGTTGTCTCTCAATGTTTACACAGTTATCATTATGGGACCACAGCTTAATGAGCAGCAACTCTGGCTGACTGTATTTTCCCTTCAGCACAGCAGCATTAAATCTAACTGTTCCCATAACACCATTTCAAGTGAGATCTCAAAAAGAAAATCCAGGATCTTTATAACATATACGATGCAGTACCACAGTAGCTAATGCATTCACTCATTGAACTGCAGAGCTGCTCAATAAAAACACTTTTGACAAGTTGAATAACCAGTTTATTAACTAATTTGTTAACAAGTTCTCAAATCCATTGGCTAATGATGAACAAATCATTTTGCCTCAGTTGTGTTGTAAAATCCACTGAATTATTTAAAAGTTCCTTCATCAATAAAGTTAATCTCCAACAAATCTATGGACAAAACAGCCTCATGTATTTAAGTTATAATAAACACAGAAAGGAAATATGTATCATTAAATGTTATGACCAAACATAGTCAAATATTATTTCAAGAAATGCTCATAGCTACCAGAAAGCAGAATTGCTTTTCTACATATGTTTCTGATAGATTATCTGTGGTCTAAATGGCAGATGACTCCCACGTGTTCCAAATATAAAGTGTCTTTCAGCAGTTTATTCACAAAAAAATGACAGTCTGTCATGAACGCTCTTTTGATGGTGAATTAAAGATATAAGTAATGGTTGCAATCATAACATAAACTAAAAATATTAAATTCCTTCACTGTAGAGGACTATTAGTCATATATTTGAATATATGTTATTCCCTAGCATGCATTGTGTCACAAATTGCTGCGAATGGTGTCACTTTTCTTTTCAACTCTGAAGAATAACACTGAAGAAACAACATTAAATTTTAAATCTTTCCAGTTCAATGGAAATCATCAGATCAACTGCTTCAGGGCCTCTGTACAATATAACATCAATTCTGAGCATTCGACCTAGATGCAAATAAGTTAATGCCTGACTTATCCCATCTGCTTGTGATATATCAAACACCTACTTTGTATCATTTGTGGAGATTCCTGATTTCCTATCTGATGCCTTTTCACATGATTACTATCAAATGAATGCATTCTGCAGCAAGATCGAGTTTGAAGTGTTAACTCATCATAACGATTGAAATTGCTTCTCTAACATTATTTAAACTCTGGTTGAAGTTGTTGGTCAGACCAAGCTACAGATCTTCACAGCAATGTTATTTAAACTCAGAGTAATAGGTGAAGTCACCATAGTCCCACTGGACCATAGGGCTGCTCTATCATTAAAGAGAGGTGACCAGTGATGAGCTTAATCTGAATGCCACCACACCTCAGGTAAAGGGAAAAGTTGAGACCTTTGGGGTGACCTCAGCCATTATAGAAATTGAACTCACGGTGTATTATCAGTCATCCAACCAACTGAGCTAACTTAACCCACCTATAGGGTGTAGGTTTGCTTGCTGAGCTGTAGGTTTGATATCCAGACGTTTTGTTACCTGGCTAGGTAACATCGTCAGTGGCGACCTCCAAGTGAAGCGAAGCTGTTGTCTCCTGGTTTCTATTTATGTCTTTCTCCTGGATGGGGTTCCTGGGGTTTGTGGTGATGTCATTTCCTGTTCGTTTTCTGAGGGGTTGATAGATGGCATCTAGATCTATGTGTTTGTTTATGGCGTTGTGTTTGGAGTGCCAGGCCTCTAGGAATTCTCTGGCATGCCTTTGCTTAGCCTGTCCCAGGACAGATGTGTTGTCCCAGTCGAAATAGTGGCTTTTTTCATCCGTGTTTAGGGCTACAAGGGAGAGAGGGTCGTGTCTTTTTGTGGCTAGCTGGTGTTCGTGTATCCTGATGGCTAACTTTCTTCCTGTTTGTCCTATGTAGTGTTTGTGGCAGTCCTTGCAAGGAATTTTGTAGATGACGTTGGTTTTGTCCATGGGTTGTACTGGGTCTTTTAAGTTTGTTAGTTTTTGTTTGAGAGTGCTTTGATGTATGGTAAGGTAGTTAGGGTTTCTGGCTGTGTTTGGTCTGCTTGTCTTGGTTTGTTCTTGAGGAATCTGCGCACTGTATTTTTTGAGTATCCGTTCTTCTTGAATACATTGTATAGGTGGTTCTCCTCTATTTTCTGAAGTTCATCTGTGCTGCAGTGTGTGGTGGCTCGTTGGAATAGTGTTCTGATACAGCTTCATTTGTGTGTGTTGGGATGGTTGCTGGTGTAGTTAAGTATTTGGTCAGTGTTTGTCGGTTTTCTGTACAGGCAGGTTTGTCGTTCTCCGTTGTCTTTTCTTTCGACTGTGACATCCAGGAATGAGAGTTTGTTGTCGGTTTCTTCCTCCTTGGTGAACTTTATGCCTGTGAGGGTGTTGTTGATGATGTTAAACACACGGATGAAAAAAGCCACCATTTCGACTGGGACAACACACCTATCCTGGGACAGGCTAAGCAAAGGCATGCCAGAGAATTCCTAGAGGCCTGGCACTCCAACCACAACGCCATAAACAAACACATAGATCTAGATGCCATCTATCAACCCCTCAGAAAACTAACAGGAAATGACATCACCATAAACCCCAGGAACCCCATCCAGGAGAAAGATATAAATAGAAAGCAGGAGACAACAGCTTCGCTTCACTTGGAGGTCACCACTGATGATGTTACCTAGCCAGGTAACAAAACGTCTGGATATCAAACCTACAGCTCAGCGAGCAAACCTACACCCTAAATCTCAACGTGAGCTACAAACCTTCACAAACCTTGCAAATTAACCCAACTATACTTTAGGTTTAAACAGGAAAACTAAGATGATGAAGAATAGGCTGATACCTGATGATAGTATGAGGATAATTTAATTGAGAGTTCAGTTCAAATTATATGCAACTGACACTTAAAGGCTCTATAACTGCAATCTGAACCATTTGAATATGCATTGCATACATGTGTGCTCTATATATTCCTCAGTCATTCTGCAGATGTTGTTGATAGTTCTCAGTTACAAAAATACAGACTGGTTTTGGTCAGAGCTTATGTGTTATGACATTGAAAACTTCTGTCAGCTCTCATATTGCTTCTGCAATGGCTTACTGTTACCATTTGACAATGTTTTATTTCTTCTTCCATTGTTATTTTTCTTGTGCATTTTTTCCATGCTGCTTTGTACATATTTTCTTTGATTTAACTTCAAGATGAGACACAGGTTCTGTTTAACTAGTTAGTTTGCAGTTTTTCCACCACCCTCAAGATCAGAGTTGACCCAGGATAATCTGCAACAGGTACAATTTAATTTTAACTTGTACATATTGACACCGACATGCGACAGTTTCATTGACAACATGTATGAAATGGTTACGTCTCATTACAAAGTACCCAGAAATTAGAACAAAATAAGAGTACTAAATAGGAATTTGTGAATTTTGCAGGAACAATATGTCTCACGGAAAGGACTTTGCTTAAATGTTCGTTCTACCTGTTATCTGTTACAGGCTTAACAGACAATCAATTCTTCAATGTAAAGGCTTAACAGACAATCAATTCTTCAATGTATAATTTCAGTTACAACACACTGAAAATTTTTGCTATAAATTCTGTGTTACGATCGAGCCCTCCACAATCACCTGATGAAGGAGCGTCGCTCCGAAAGCTAGTGCTTCTAATTAAACCTGTTGGACTATAACCTGGTGTTGTGTGATTTTTAACAGTGTAACATTGAATCAAGTTGTTTGTGGCTGCGTATATGTTGCAAATTATCCTGGGTTGACTCTGATTTGAAAGACTGTGGAATGAGTCTGTACTGATGGGTGCAAGATGAACAACTTCAGTGGTATGTCTCTTTATTCAGCAACATACATTTTTTTCCATTGACCATAAATGTGAAAATAGGAAGTAGAATAACAATAAATAATTGTGACATTAAAACAGAACACATATTTTCATGATGTGTATGATTTATGTGCCAATTTATGTCTATTGCATTTAGTGTTCAAACCTGCGAATAGACACAATAAACTATATTGTAAATAGTGGCATTGATTTCAATGATGGACATTTATTGCATTCACGTTTTATGTTATAACACAGGAGTTGTACATAGTTTTTCTCCAGTGAAAATTGAGCATTATAAACCTGGGTCCTGAAAGTGAAATTTTGTTATAATGCAACTTAACATTAACAACAACCATATTTCTAATGTCAAACCAAAACTGTATTATATGTAAGGTTGTGAATACACAGGGGAGAGTGGCAATTCTGCACCATTCCTCTTTATTGCCATTTATTTGAACAATTTTCAAAAGTCTTGGCATTATACAATGGTCTTTCCATCCAATCACCATAATACATTTCACATAATATGAGATAGGTACACAGTCTATAACACATTGCTCTTTTTACACGTGTGTTTCAATCTAAATTCACCCAAATTGATGAGTTGAAAGTTACTGCTTACTGCAAGAACTTTATGAAAAATGGGTTTGAATTGTTTCAGCTTAGTTTCTATTGGACAGGAGACCAGAGCACAAGCAACTAATGATCTAGCACAAATTAAGGTGCAATTGCCAGTATCACTTAAAGGACCTTATGAAAAATTGAAGACATGCACATACGTGCAATTCATTTTCTTTCTAATTATGACATATAGTGATAAAGCTGCTGAATGAAGGTAAAACTGAAGTTAGGTGTCTGATTAAAAACAGCCCAATGAACTTACTGTAAGTGGACAACATTTATAGAAACCACCCAAATTCTATATCTATTGATTTCAGTGGAAATAAATACGTTGTTTCCATTACAGTTGCCTGATCAGCAATGCCATTTTACAATTGGCAAGTTGGACTTTAGTATTGGCAGAACAGACCTTGAGTGGAACACCAGCTTATTGTCAAAAAAATGAGGTGAGGTGAGAAATTTGAAATTAATTTACATAGAATGGAATGTGAAAATGACAGAAAGTATTGTGGTTAAAAGACCATTCTCCAATCTGTGGTATTCAAATAAGCACAGATTATTTTCAGCATATTTTCAAGAGAGCAGATGTCTCCAGTCAGAAAGTCTAACTCAACTCCACAAAATATGCAGCTCACATTTTTAGCACTTAAGTTCTTTTTTCCATTGCATAGCTTTTTAATTTCAAGACTCAGTAGCCATCTGGTATCCTGTTTCTGGAAGACTCTGTCCTGCTTGTAGCAAACACATGCAACCAAAGATCACCACATATAACTTAATATTACCACATAAAACCCAATGTAATGCTCTCTTTCCCTATTGCTTCCCTGTAAAAGACTAGCTGGACTGTTTGTGTGGTTTCTTATTGATCACTTTAATTTCTATTAAATTGAATATTTAACCATTCCAAATGAACAGTTTCTCATTATTATCAGTTGAATGAATTACTTTTCCAAAAGCAAAATAAAATGCAAAATTTATAGGGATGATTTATGTCTGGAACTCAAGTAATCTCCTACCTAGTACTTGGTACTTTACTAGACTACCAGGAATGCTGAAAGATGTGGTAAAAAAATCTCCGAAGTTTAGAAAAATGATACTTACAAGCTAATAGTAAAAATATGTAAGCAAGTATATATTATTACATAATGGTACTTCAAGTCAACATGAAACTTGGAGGAATCTTTTAAGGGTTTTGCATTCAGTTTTAGCAAAATGTAACTTCATTGTCATGTAAAAGGTTGATGCATTTTGTTTGATAAAATGCCATGAGTTAATATAGTAATCTTGCTTTCGAAAATGTTTTGTGTTACGTAACAAAGATCTACATGCACAACACAACAGGAATAAAGAAGATAATTACTAGCAGTAAATCAAAATCGGGGCCGGGAGAGTAAAACTGGAAGATTCTAACTTGCAACAGTTTGGAAAAATAGAAGCATTACTTTACATATAAACATAACAGAAAATGTAACAGCAAGTGTAGTCATGGGCTATACTAGAGCCTCAAGCTAAGATGACTTTAAATGTTCAATATGAATTCAGATGAGAAAAGACATACTGACCACTCAATCCATACTTATAGCATATTGGTTGGACTTTAATGCTGACCAAAGGCTATGGACATGAGGCAAGTTGTGGGTTGATTTGTGCAGATAAAATGTGATTCAGAGAGCATAACAATAGTTCTGTTGGTTTCAGGGCTATTGTGGGGATATTTCCTGCATGTGCCAATCATAGCTTCTTGGGACAGCCTGCAATCTTTATCAACAGAAAATGGTTCAATTCCAGTAACATGTAATTGGTGTGCGAACACAGGAAGCATATTCTCTAGGTGTGTGTTCAGTTCCAAAAGTGTTCATGATTCCTATATTCTTCACCACTGCTCCTTGAGCCTTCACAACCTACAAAGATGGATTCTAGGTGCCAGCTAGGAGCTGTCACCTCAAGATTTGGCTGTGCTTCAATTCAGAAATCCCTAAACACCAGCTGAGGAGTACAATATCTCTCTCTCTTATTTTTTGCTTTGTCTCTTCCCTCTGTGTCTTGGTCACATCTCCATATGTTCTATTTACTCCAGCCACCCCATCTTTAGCATAAATACCACCCAATCCCAGCTATTTTCAGTTCTGATGAAAGGTCATTTGACATGAACTCTATTTTGTTTTTCTGTATAGATGCTGTCAGACTGTTTCAGATATCCAGCATCTGGAGTTCATTTTTTTAAAATCAGCAAACAGGTTATTGCTCAGCAAGTGCTGCTTGATAGCATTGTCAGTGGCCCCTTCTTGTGTTACTAATGTGATACTAATTTGATGAGCTGGTTTACAAGTAAAGGTGCCCAGGCAAGCTGAGGTGGGAGGCAGTCATGAAGCAGTGACTGGGGGGCAGCATTGGTCTGCTTCATGTTCAGATCAGCTTTACCTAACTTTTCCATATTAGCCTTCACCTTAGCATGTCAGTCACACACAAGTTTTATAAAGAAACCTGTTAGCAGCTTTAATTGTCTATGCTAGATGCTAAGCATGCTGAATACCTGACCTGAGAGTGCATCAAATTCATTATTGAAATTCATCAAAACAAGTGAAAAGCAGAGCTCTGCTCATGATTCGATGATAGGACGGGTTGAGCGGAGAGTCCTTGTCAGCCAGCTACTTTCAAACATATTTCCTCAAACGCCCGGCAGCTGGTGTGTTTCACTTTTGCTGCTGAAAATCATTGATGGCACTAATTTTCTGCCTTGCAGTTCAGACACTCAATTTTATGTGAGTGACCAGAATGGCAGCAGTTTGCCATTTGCTGGGCTTCCATCATTAGGCAATGTCTTATCTAACAAGCTATATCATGACAACAACTACCTGAATTAATTACCAGTAACCAGTTGCTGGATTGTGTGCCAGATTACCGAATAAGAGTGGGACTACTAAAGTATTAATTTATTAATACTTTTACTCATTGTAAATGAATAACCTTGATTGTTCTGAGGTATTAGTCACAGGTCAGGATTGTTTACTGTAATTCTTTCATGACAACAATCATTATTTTTCATTCTTGTTCAAAATTATCTTATTAGATACTTTTGTATGGAAGAACAAAATATGCTCCAAACCACTATAAAATTAGTGATGCGTTTGTAGTCACTTCTGCTTGAGTTTCTTCATTTAAACTTAACATAATTGAGAAAAGATAATTGCAAAATTTGAATGAGACAATTAGCAATAATATTCTTGCAACAAAGACCAGATTTCAAGGAGACATTTTTATATTGCACACCTTTGTAATACTTACATTTTTACCATCAAGACAAAAAAAACTGTTATTGTATTTTCATCAAAAACTACTGGCAAAAATCTAGGGTGACCTGATTTTACATTAAATTTACCAACATCCTCACACTTGTATAAATAAGATTTGATTATCCTGATTTCCTGGATATTTCCTTTATTCAATTATAAACTGGGTAAGGGAATAGGGAGGAGTGGAAAAAAATCTGGATAAAATGTCATCATTTTTTTGGAGAAATTAATTACATGTAGTGTATGAATTGGCCATGTGACCTCTACCTGCTGCGAGTTCTTTTACTTTAGTTTGTATTAGTCAAACATGAAAAAAATGATGTCACAAGTAGCCAGCAGAAATTATAAGGATTTTCACTTTCATAAGACATCTAGCAACTGTATAAAATGGAAAGAATAAAAAACAAAATTGACAACTTTGAAGTGGTGGGTGAGCCCATTGACTGTGCATTTTCCATTTACTGCTGATGTGGACATGGAAGGAGATATGGTGTCAAATTGCAATCTGTTCTAGCTTCAGTGTCAAAACTATGCAATTGTTGTCGAATTAAATAAAGAATTGAACAAATAGAAGTTGCAACCTTGTTGTCAGTGCTGGAGAAGGAGTGCTACAAGTTGTATTGCACCCTAAGTGTCACTGTAGAGAGAGAATCCAGACAGAAGAGAATTTGAACGTTTTAAAGACATATTTTGAATCCCATGTTATAGTTAGTTATATATGGTATCTGTTCAACTGTTGGGGAGAGAGCGAAATTATTGATCAGTAGGTAACGACACTAGTATCATCTTGATGATTTTGATTTTGGGCAATTGAAACATCTCATCAGTGTTAGGCTTGTCCTAGGCAGAGGAGATCCTGCTGTGACAGTACATGTGACAGGAAGAAGAAATGTACACTCAGAAAGCTATGGACATGTGGAGGAGCTCTAAGGGAAGAACAGACAAGGCTTTACATTATGCTGGTATTCCAGGCTGAATGAAAATAACATAACCAAAAGAGAAGGAAACAATATTTGTAGAAGTGACAGCAAAAAGATCAAGATCAAAGGGAAACACGTAAATATTGCAGAATACATCACACAAAAATGAAGAAAGCATAGGAAAAGCAGGGCAAGAAGCTGAATCACTTTGCATGCCAGTGTTCAGCTAGAAAGAAGTAAGGTAAATGTACAAAGCTGGAGGTTGTAGAAATATTAGCAAATGATTCTGACAAATTACTGTAGACTATTAAACAGTTTGGCATTGTCATGTCTAAAGATGGCTTGTAATACTTATACTGATAATTGCAGACAGAGACCAGGAAATGATTATAAAGTGGCAGATAGACATGGGTGCTTTGTGCAACATCATGAGCTTCGTCAACCTTGTCAGAAATGGCTCAAGATGGTGACCAAAAGTGAAATGTTTTTTCAGCTCTTAGAAGTCTTCTTGCTGAATATCACTAAGGTCTGCGCTGGAGTTCTGCTTTGTTGCATGAGACTGTAATTGGAGTTTGATGAAACAGGGAGTTAGGTAAAAGAGGGAGGAGATGATCAGTCTTTCCTTTTTTCTCATTGGTGAGTATTCTGCTATTTCCATCTGAGAGTGTTAAATGAAGTCGGGGAGCACATTGTAGATACCCTAATGGTAATCTTACAGAGTTCCCTAGATATATGAGTTGTCCTTCTGGATTGGAAAATTGTACATGTCACTCTGCTTTTTAAGAAGGGTGAAAAGGGAAAACCAGGGAATTACAGACCAGTAAAACTAACATTTGTGGTGGGGAAATTGGTAGAATCTATGATCAAGGATGGAGTAACTGAACAATTTGAAAATTAGCAGTTAGTTAATCAGGGCAAGCCAACATTCATTCATGACAGGTGGATGATGCCTGATAAACCTCATTGAAGTTTTTGGAGAGGTAACAACGAAAGTGGACAGTGGAGTATCTATGGATTTTCTTTAAATAGACTTCCAGTTGCTTTTGATAAAGTGCTACGTAAGAGATTGTAAACTAATATAGAATTGAGGGCAAATTACAGGGCAATCAATGCAAAACATGCCAACATGGATACCACCATTACACTTGGGGACACCATCCACCATGTGCATGGCAGGTGCACATGTGACTCGGTCAATGTTGTCTATCTGATACGTTCAGGCAAGGATGCCCTGAGGCATGGTACATTGGCGAGAGCAAGCACAATGGATGAATGGACACTGCGCAACAATCATCAGACAGAGATGTTCCATTCTAGTGGGGAATACTTCAGCAGTCAAGGATATGAGGTCTCGGATCTTCAGGTGACTGTCCTCCAAGACAGACTTTGGGACACACAACAACACAGAGTGGCCGAGCAGAGGCTGATAACCAAGTTCGATACCAATGAATATGGACTTAACCGGGATCTTCGTTTCATGCCACACTACAGGTGAAAGTGAGGACTGCAGATGCTGGAGATCAGAGCTGAAAAATGTGTTGCTGGAAAAGCGCAGCAGGTCAGGCAGCATCCAAGGAGCAGGAGAATCGACATTTCGGGCATCTGCCCTTCTTCAGAAATGAGGAGAGTGTGTCAAGCAGGCTAAGATAAAAGGTAGGGAGGAGGGACTTGGGAGAGGGGCGTTGGGAATGCGATAGGTGGAAGGAGGTTAAGGTGAGGGTGATAGGCTGGAGAGGGGGTGGGCGGAGATGTGACCTCCTCTACATTGGGGAGACAGGCTGCCTACTTGCGGAATGTTTCAGAGAACTCCTCTGGGACACCCGCACCAACCTACCCAACTGCTCCGTGGCTGAACACTTTAACTCCCCCTCCCACTCCACCAAGGACATGCAGGTCCTTGGCCTCCTCCATCGCCAGAACCCTATCGCATTCCCAACAACCCTCCCCCAAGTCCCTCCTCCCTACCTTTTATCTTAGCCTGCTTGGCACACTACAGGTGAACCCACTACACTCTAAACTCTCACACACATGCACTCACACACGAGCACACAAATACACACACTCACACAGACTTTCTCTCTTACACATGCTCTCTCTCTCTTACTCACTCACACACTCACTCGCACGCACACACTCACTCATTCACATACGTTCACACAGGCATGTACTCCATCATATTCACACACAGACTCTATCAAGCATACACATATGCACACTCTTGTATGCACACATACACACTTACATACTCTCTCCCTCTCTCCCACACACATATATTTGCTGTCCCTCACACACACATGCACGCACACTCACATATAAATCTATGGGCTGAATTTGCATTTGCAGATATGTATTTGTCGATACATTCCATTTTGTTCAAAAAGCACACAATCTGTAGGCAGTCAGTCCATGTGACATTTGATAAATTCCTACTTTGGAAATAGAACCAGTCTGACTCAAGGTTGGGATACAGACAGACCTCACACCTTTAATGCATTGTCTGAACTGAGATGTCACCATTTTTTTATATCGTTACGTTACCAGGACCTTACGTTATCTCAGGACTGTGACTTGAAAGGAGTTCTGGGATTTAATCAATCAACACCTGCAATCCCATTCTAAGCAATTAAAACTTAACAACAATTTAGGTTTGTTCAATACATCACATCAGTTGTAGGACGCTTTGATCTTTTACTATAAATTCTGTGTCCTATGATCCTGCCCCACTAGCTACCTGATGAAGGAGCTTGACTCCGAAAGCTTGTACTCTCAAATAAACTTGTTGAACTTTAACCTGTTGTTGTGTAATTTTTAACTTTGTCCACCCCAGTCCAACACCAGCACCTCCACAACTTGTATATTGGCATAGAAAGTCATTTATTCCAACTTGCTGATGACACAAATTCAGGTGGCATTTTTAGACAGTGTAAATGATTGCAGTAAATTACAAAGGGATATTGATGGACTAAGTTTTCGACTGAAAATGAAAGATCAGGATACTTTCTAGATTATATGAAGTTAAATACAATGGATGCCCAAAGAAACTTGGGGGTTCAGCTGCATAGATTTTTAAAATGTCATGAACAGATATAAAAAATATCCAAGGAAATAAATGGAAAATGCGCTTAGAGTACTCAAGTACAAAGATGCAGAAGTAATGCTGCAGCTATACAAAACACTGATTAGGAGTACTGAGAGCAGATTTGAGCTCCGCACCTGAGGAAGAATATTTTGGTCTTTGAGGGACTACAATGTACATTTGCAAGATATCTGGACTTTATGGGTTAAGTTACGTGAGAGTGTATATAAATTAGGCCTGTTTTCTTCAGACGATAAAAAACAAAGAACAAACAATGACAAGACATGGTGAGTGCGGGTTGGGGTAAAGTTATGGGAGAAGGTGCTCAGGCCCTAAAATCATTAAACTCAATTTTTTTTTTGCAAGGTTTGTGAAGGTTTGTAGCTCAGGTTGAGATTTAGGGTGTAGGTTTGCTCGCTGAGCTGTAGGTTTGATATCCAGACGTTTCGTTACCTGGCTAGGTAACATCATCAGTGGCGACCTCCAAGTGAAGCGAAGCTGTTGTCTCCTGCTTTCTATTTATATCTTTCTCCTGGATGGGGTTCCTGGAGTTTGTGGTGATGTCATTTCCTGTTTGTTTTCTGAGGGGTTGATAGATGGCATCTAGATCTATGTGTTTGTTTATGGCGTTGTGTTTGGAGTGCCAGGCCTCTAGGAATTCTCTGGCATGCCTTTGCTTAGCCAGTCCCGGGATAGATGTGTTGTCCCAGTCAAAAAAAAGAGGCACCATTTCGACTGGTTGGTGCGGGTGTCCCAGATGGCCTCCTTCTTCAAAGACTGCAATTTCCCCTCAGACGTGGTTGACGATGCTCTCCACCGCATCTCCTCCACTTCCCGCTCCTCGCCCTTGAACCCTACCCTCTAATTACCACCAGGACAGAACTCCACAAGTCCTCACCTACCACCCCACCAACCTCCAGATACATCTGATCATCCTTCATCATTTCCGTCACCTCCAAACGGACCCCACCACAAAGGATATATTTCCCTCCCCATCCCTATCAGCGTTCCGGAAAGACCACTCCTTCCGCGACTCCCTTGTCAGATCCACACCCCCCACCAACCCACTCCCGACACCTTCCCCTGCAACCGCACAAAATGCAAAACTTGCACCCACGCCTCCCCCCTCACTTCCCTCCAAGGCCCCAAGGGATCCTTCAATATCCATCAGAAATTCACCTGCACCTCCACACACATCATTTACCCCTCCCACTCCACCAAGGACATGCAGGTCCTTGGCCTCCTCCATTGCCAGATCATGGCAACACAACGCCTGGAGGAAGAGCGACTCATCTTCCGCCTAGCAATCCTCCAGCCACAGGGAATGAATGCGAGTTTCTCCAGCTTCCTCATTTCCCCTCCCCCAAACTTTTCTCAGTCCTAGCCCTCAGACTCAGCACTGCCTTCTTGACCTGCAATCTTCTTCCTGACCTCTCCGCCCCCATCCCCTCTCCGGCCTATCACCCTCACCTTAACCTCCTTCCACCTATCGCATTCCCAACGCCCCTCCCCCAAGTCCCTCCTCCTTACCTTTTATCTTAACCTGCTTGGCACACCCTCCCCATTCCTGAAGAAGGGCTTATGCCCGAAACGTCGATTCTCCTTCTCCTTGGATGCTGCCTGACCTGCTGGGCTTTTCCAGCAACACATTTTTAAGGACTATAACTAGGTGTCATGCGACTTCTGACTTTGTGGGAGCCAGTGTGTTTATACTGGATATTGACGGCCAGCCTATTCCCAAAAATGGAAGCAGAGATGTCTAGAATGAAAAATGGACCAGGTGAAAGTGAGAGCGAGGTGAAAACTGAAACAAAATTGATGATTTTTTACAATTGCAGATGAAAGAGGAAAGCAGCACCAAGGATTTCATTGATTTGCCAGTGAAGAGTTTTGGCTGGGGGCCAGAGTAGGAACAAAGCATGTTCTACGTACCCCACAAAGAGTCAGGCATAACTGGGGCCTAAGCATCTACTTATTGCCTTACCTTTAACCTAAAGAAAGTTAGAGGAGTTAAAGGACAAACTGTTCAAAGTGAGGATGAACTCGGCCAAATGGAGGAGGGTGGTACTTGATGGTGATGATTCAGATCTTTTATTTCCAGGAAGAAGTGGTCCTGTTTTCTCTGGAATTTGGAAGGCTCTGGGGTGATCCGATTGATACCTTTAAGATATTAATAAGAAAAGACAGGGTGATAACCTGTTTCTCCTGGTTGGAGTTTCTAGAAGTAGAGTGCAAAGAATTGGGGCCAGAACATTCAGAGAGACATTAGGAACCACTTTTACACACAAAGAGTGGTAGATAGTTGGAACTCTCTTCTACAAACAGCAATAGATGCTGGATCAGAGAGTTAAAATTAACAACTGATGAGATCAATACATTTTTATTAAGCAAAGGTGTTAAGGGATATGGGCTAAAGGCATGTATGTGCAGTTAGGCCACATATCAGCCATGATATCATTGAAGGGTGGAACAGGCTCAAGGGGCTGAATGGCCTACTCATGTTCCTATGCTGTATTAATATCATTTTGAAGTAGATGTAAGTGTATGACTCACTCTGCATCTGCCAGTGAGAATTTCAGTTGCTTTCTGACCCAAGCTGAAAGACTAGTTAGAAGAACTGGAAAAGAAGAGCAGTCAAGCAATTGACAACTTCCACAGAGTGGATAAACAGCGTTGTAGCAGCAAAGAAACCTGTCAAGTTGAGAACATATATAGATCTGAAGTATCTCGATAAAGTTTTGAGAAGATCTCATTACCTCATGCCAACCATTCAAGAAGTTTTGTTGCAACTTTTCAAGGCAAAAAACTTTGCTACCTTGGTTGCAAAGAATGGTTACTGAAAAGTGAGGCTGGGTGAAAGCAACAGCTGTCTATCAACATTCTGAATACTATTTGAGGAACAAAGATGGTTGAGTATGTCATTTTGCATTAGCACTGTTCCAGAACAATATAAGTATAGATTGCTTGAGAATGTCAGTGATCCTCCTGGACTGGACGTGATGAGGGATGATGTGCTCATCTATGGATGTAGAGCCACTACAGACCATTGTCAAAGTGTTTTGTTACTTCTGAAGAGAACTTGCCAGATTAATCTGAAAAACAAGAGAAAAGATGCTATTGAAGATGCCTAAAGTCAGATACATAAGTCATGTACTGACAGCACAGCATTTCACTTGAATCCTGACAAGGAGTGAGTTGTGGCAGAGGAGCAGCAATCAACAGATATGAAGACAATGCACTGTTCTGATGGATTTTTAAAGACATGTATTTATAGGATATGCACTTATTATCTATCACTTGTTGCCCTTGAGAAAGTTGTGATGAGCTGTCTTCTTGTACTGATTTACCAATAATGCCTTTTGGGATGGATTTCCAGGATTTTGACCGAGCAACACTGAATGAATGGAGATGTAGTTCGAAATCAGGATGGTGAATGGCCTCGTGGGTAAATTGCAGGTGGTTAACTATTTAGTGAAGTGTTCTGAAGAAAAGTGATATTGGGCTCAAAATGTTGCTCTGTGCACAAATGTCACCAGATCTGCTGAGTTCCTCCACCATTTTCTATGCTTGTTTCAGATTTCTAGCATCCATAATATTTTGCTTTCATTTAAGAAAGTTCGCACCTAATCTGTCATTACAATGTAAACTTCTATGCAATGTCACTGCTAAGGATATGTGGTGGGTTTGGGGAACAGAACAACAGGCAGCTTTCACCAGAATCAAACAACGAGTGATGACACCACCATGGTGATGGTGAGGTACCTCGATAACAACGATGAAATCACCTTGCACTTTGATCCCAGTAATACAGGATTTGGAGCAACCCTTTTGCAGCAAGGATAACCAGTTGTATTTACATCTCGGGCATTAATGCAAACCGAATGACAGCACACTCATACTGAGAAAGAGTGCTTAGCTATTATATTTGCTTGTAGATACTTCAATCAATACCTGTTTAGAAGACAGAAAGTGGCAGTGGAGTCCAATCACAAGTTTCTTAAAAGCATTTTTCATAAACTGCTTCTAACTGCACTAAATGTCACCAAATAATGTCATTTTCTTTGGGGGCATACAATTTGGATGTAACATACAAGCGAGGGAAATAGATGTACATTACTGATATGCTATCAAGGACAACATTTCCTATTGAGAGAGCTGAGCATGCCAAGACATAGCGTAAAATCTTCCATTTCATAAGACCATAACATATAAGAGCAGAATTCGGCCATTCAGTCCATTAATTCTCCTACCTTCTTTCCGTAACCCTTGATCTCCTTATTAATCAAGAACCTATCTATCTCTGTCTTAAATACACTCAGTTTCACTAATCACTAGCTTGCTTCCATAGTGGGATCCAAGTACCAAGGCAGAAGAGCAAGAATTAATAAACGCATGTCATTCACGATATCCAACGTTCCCCACAAGACTTCATGAATGAATGTTTGCAAATATTTTGTCCTCCTGATAAAAGGTTCCATTATTACTTTAGGATTTTTCCCAATAACATCCTTCCATAGCTGTAACCAAAGAGCTTTGAGTTGAAATGCTTTTCTTTAATGTAACTTCTTCAATCCTTTCTAGATCACTGTTACCTGGTCTGGCCTACATGTGACTCTAGACCCACACTGATATGGTTGACTCTTGAATTAATTAATTAATAAAAGAAATAAAAATTTTAAAATTACTTGGCCTCCACAGCATTCTGTGACAGAGTTATACAGATTAACCATCCTCTGGCTGAAGAGATTCCTTTTTATCTCAATTCAAAATGATTGTCCTTTCATTCTGAGGATGTGCCCTTCACTTCTAGTCTCTCCTACTGGTGGAAACATCTTCTCCTCATCCACTCCATCGAGGTCTCTCAGTATTCTGCAAGTTTCAATCAGATCCCCCTCTCCTTCTAAACTCCATTGAGTATAGATCCAGAGTCCTCAACATCTCTTCAAATTACAAGTCTACCATTCCTGGGATCATTCTTGTAAACCTCTTCTGGACCAACTCCAATTCCATCACATCCTTTCTTAGACATGAGATCTCAAAATCGCTCACAATAGCCTCAGCAGCACATCCCTGCTCAAGTACACTACACCTCTTATACTGAATGCTAACATTGCATTTGCTTTCATAACTACCATCTGAGCCTGCATGTTAACCTTAGGAGAATCCTGAACTAAGTCTCCCAAGTCCCTTTGTGCTTCAGATTTCAAAATCCTTTCCCCATTTAAAATATAGTCTTCATCTCTAATTTTCCTACCAAAGTACAAAACCTCATACTTTCCCACATTATGTTCCATCTGCCGTTTCTTTGCCCAATTTTCTATCCTGTCCAAGTCCTTCTGCAGCCTCCCCGTTTCCTCAACCCTAGCTAGCCCTCCACCTGCCAACGTGTCATCTACAAACGTAGCAACAGTGCCCTCCATTCATTGATGCAGATTGTTATTGGACAATGTGGGTAGTTATGCTTCCAACACTGAAATCTGCAGAATCCCACTAGTCACCAGCTGCTATTCCTGAAAAGTACCATTTTATTCTGATTCTCTGTCTTCTACCAGTCAACCAATCTCCTCAAGACTGATTACTAAACTTAGTGATTTTGGACTAAGCCCCATTCTCTGCAACTGGATCATCAGTTTCCTGACCCATGGGCCACATGGGTCAGGAAGATTGGGGACAATATTTCATCCTCACTAGCACTCAACACTGGATCCCCTCAGGTATGTGTATTCAGCCCCCTACTGTACTCTCTGTATAGCCATGACTGCATCACCAAATACCAGACTAATGCCATTTACAAGTTCGCTGATGACACCACCATAGTCGGTCGAATCTCAGATGGCGACGAAACAGACTACAGACATGAGGTGGAAGACGAGGAAAAATGGTGCACTGAGAACAACCTAGCTCTCAATGCCAGCAAAACCAAGGAACTCATTATTGACTTTTGGCGGGATGTTACTCATGCCCCCCCTACACATTAACAGCCCAGAGGTGGAACGAGTAGAGAGGGTCAAGCTCCTGGGAGTGGTCATCCACAACGAGCTTTCTTGTACTCTTCATGTGGACGCACTGGTTACAAAGACCCAACAACATCTTTTCTTCCTCAGGCAACTGAGGAAATTTAGTATGACGGCAAATATCCTTGCTAACTTTTGTAGGTGCACCATCAAGAGCATTCTATCTGGATATATCACTGCCTGGTATGGCAACTGTACCATTCAAGATTGGAGACAGTTACATAGAGTAGTGAACTCGGCCCGGCCAATCACAAAGGCCAACCTCTCATCTATAGAATCCAACTACCAGGCCTGCAGTCAAGGTAAGGCCTCCAGCATTCTCAAAGATCCATCCCACCCTGGCAATGTTTTTCGACAACCTTTACCAGCAGGGAGAAGGTACAGAAGCCTGAACAAATGCACCTGATGGTTTTGAAACAGTTTCTACCCTACTGTTGTTAGAATGCTGAATGGACTCACAAACTCTTAACATTCGCTTGTACTTGTGTTGTTGATTTTGCTGCTGTTTACCTATTATTTACATGTCTATGCTACTTAACTCTGTGATCTGCCTGTAATGCTCCCAAGGCAAAGCTTTTCACTGTGCCTCTATCTATGTCAATGCCTTGCTCCTAACATCATGAGCTCATGTTTAGCAGCCTGCTGTGTGGCGCCTTGTTAAAAGCCTTCAAGAAATCCAAACAGACCACATCCACTGGCTTTCCTTTCTCTAATTTGCTTGTTATTTCCTCAAAAACTTCTATCAGACTTGTCAAGCTTGATGGCGCCATGCTGACTCAGCACTATTTTACCCTAACCCTATTCCAAGTAACCTGCAATCTCATTCTCTAAAATCTTAGAAATGACTAAGATAACTGGCCTATGGTTTCCCATCTTCTGCCTCCTTCCCTTCCTGAATTGGAGTGTTAAAGAACCATTTTCCAGTCTTCTGGGACCCTCCCTGACTCCAGTGTTTCCTGAAAGATTACCACTAATGCCTCTACAAACTCCTCTGGTATCTCCTTCAGAAATCTGGGGTCCATCTGGTTTGGGTGATTTATCCACAATCAGACCTTTCAGCTTCCCCAACAACCTTTTGCATGGTGATGGCCATGACACTCACCTCTGCCCCGAGTCTCTTGAAGTTCTGATTTGCTGTTGGTGTCTTCTACTGTGGAAACTGATGCAAAGTACCTGTCCCGTTCCTCCACTAATTCTTTCTTCCCTATTACTATTTCTCCTACCTTATTTTCCTGCAGTCAAATGTTGATTCTAGCCTTTCTGTTATGTTTTATATAGCTAAAAATAAAGCCTTCTTAATCTTCTTATATATTATTAGCCAGGTTACTCTAAATTTCATGGACATCCCTTATTGCTTTTTTAAATTATCCTTTACTGGTTCTTAAAGGCTTCTCCATCCTTTGGCTTCTCACTTACCTTCACCACATTGTGTGCCTTTTCTTTTACTTTTATCCTGTCCCTGATTTCCCTTCTCACCCACTGTTGCCTTTCACATTCCTGATGAAGGGCTTAAGCCCCAAATGTTGACTCTCTTGCTGCTCGGATGCTGCCCGACTGCTGTGCTTTTCCAGTGCCACACTTTTCGACTCTAATCTCCAGCATCTGAAGTCCTCACTTTATCCTCCCCTTAGTATGTTTCTTCTTTCTTCTTCTTCCTTGGGATGAATTTCGGCTGTGCCTCCTGAATTACCCCCAGAAGTACCTGCTGCTGCTGCTTTCCCATCTTCATGGTTAGGCTCCCCTCCCAATCAACTCTGGCCAGCTCCCCCTTCTTTCTTCTTTACCCAATTGCAATGCCATTGCATCTGATTCCAGCTCCTCCCTCTCAAACTGCAGGGTGAATTCTATCATTTTATCATCACTGTCCCCTGCAGGTTCCTTCAACTGATTCTCCCTAATCAAGCCTGCTTCATTGCATATCACCAAATCCAGAAATACCTATTCCAGAGTGGGGTCTACCACAAGCTGAACCAAAATCCATCTAGTAGACATTCCATGAATTCCTTTTCTTGGGATCCTCTACAAACTTGATTTTCCCAGTCCACCTGCATATTGAAGGCCCTCATGATTATTGTAATAGCACCTTTCTGATATGCTTTTTATCCTTGCTCCTTTATTTTTTCCACTCACATCCTGACTACTGCTGGGAGGCCTGTACATAACTCCCAACAAGGTATTTTCTCCTTTGCAGTTCCTCAACCCTACTCACCCAGATTCTATGCCTTCTATGTCACTTCTTGCTACCAATTTAACTACATTTCTTACTAACAAGGTAACGCCGACCCCACTGCCTATCTGCCTGTCTTTTTGGTAGGACATTTATCCTTTGATATTTAGTTCCCAGCTCTGTTCCCCTTGCAGTCACATCTCTTTGATACCCACAATTGTACCTACCAATTTCAATCTGTGCTATAAGCTTTTTTACCTTGTTTCATAAACTGCATGCAATTAAGTACAATACCCTTAGTCCTGGGTTGACTGCCCCCCTTATCATAGTTGTCCCTTATCCGTTGTCCCTGAATGGATTCCTGACACTTCCCATAATCTTTGTTCTGTTACTTATTCTGGAAACTTTAATCATTTCTGCTGAGCCAATCCTTCCTTTAGCTCTTTCCTTAATTTTCCAAGCAACTGAACCCACGCCCCTACTATTTATTTTAATGCTGTATCCACAGCCCAAGTTATGCAATTCTCCAGGACTCTGGTCCAGCATGATCCCCAGCCCAGTGGCAAATGTGCACGCCAGGGCATGTCCGGGTGGTGACTAAGAGAGAAGAGGTGGATGGTGTGCAGCAGCAGTCAATACAGGGCTGCTGTTTCACGTCCCTGAAGGGGACAAAACTAAAATTCTGCAGGCAGCTCAGGTTGTGGGGCACTGGCTCCTATGGAAGTATGGGAGCTTGGAACTAACATGAAATTCTGTTTGGGCAGGGGTATGTACGGACGGGATTCCACTGCACACCTGAGCATCCTCCAACTGGTGCACGATATTGGGTCCGGGTACCGCTGTTTCATGGTGTCGAATAGTGGTCGCCGTGAACAAGTCATTTACCGCCACACTCCTGTTTATTTTTATTTTATTGAACAACAGACAATTTACAAAACAATTAACATTAACAGCTGCATACAGAGTAACAGCAATTTACAAAGGAGAGGAGCAGCAAAGCTAGATCTCAAATCCTACCATTCAACCAGTTTTCAGGAGAATGAGGACAAACCTCATATCCCAGTTTCAGTCATCACAAAACTGTAACAAATTCCTAAAAGACAGTCCATTTACATAAAAGACAGTGCATAAAATACAGACCCCCTACAGCAACCCAGCAAGCCACCTGTCCCTCCCACCTTCCAGCCATTGTAAGGCAGCCCGCTCCTATGCCCCTTCTGGCTGTCGGCCCACCCCTACACACCTTCTGGCTCTCGGTCTGCCCTGGCACATCTTCCGGCCACCTCTAGGCCAACCCGTCCTGTTTCCCAAACCACCCCAGGACAACAGCGATCAGGATGGCCTACCCACCTTCTGGCTTCCCTATCCACCCTTCACACTTACACTCCTGTTTCTTAAAATTTTTTTTCCTAGTTTTATATTTTATTAAACAATACAGTTTACAAAACAGTTAACATTAACACCTGTATACAGAGTAACAGCAAGTTTACAAGGGAGAGGAGCAGCAGAGGCAAGCCCCAAGCCCTACTGTTCAACCAGTTTTCAGGGATATGAGGACAAACCTCAAATCCCACTTTCTGTCACCAGAAAACAGTAACAAGTACATATAAGACAGTCCTATTACATTAAAAAAAAGTGCATAAAAGACACTCCATTGTGCTCCGCCCCGATCCTGGGCTTCAATTTATCCTGTTGAAAAAAATCTTTGCAAATTATGAGCCAATAAAAAGCAAGCAAAGAGCATCTCTCCCCCTCTGCACTGAATTCCCAGATTGCCTCCAAATTTCTCAAAATCTTTATTCACTCTGGATGTGATTTCTCCTTTTTGGCAATGTTGAGATATTGCTTCCTGTTATTTCAACAAGAAGCAATATCTCAACACACTCCAGAAGGAAACAATCCAGCAGAGAGATTGAATCTGAAAGACAGATGACTTGCTCAAACCAAGCAAACTACAAGCACACTCCAAGTATTGCAGAAAGTAATAATGAAAAGATGACCTGAAAGTATCAAGGACATTCCTGTCGCTATAAGAGAGGTTTGGGTATACAGAGATGAAGTGATAGTCCAATATAATACCTTGTACAAAAGGAAATCTGTTATTATGCTGAAAGAGATGAGGAAAGAGATGTTGAAGATCCTCCCTTGCAACTTAGCAAGAGATTGGGTGTAGTCTGAAGAAAGCAAAAGAAGTGCTCTTCTAGCCAAATCAAGCAATGAGATTAAGAAATTCATCAGCCAGCTCAGTTCTTGTGAAGAATACCAAATTAGTCAAGCTAAAGAGCTGCTTATTAGATAGATCCAAAAGACTACGAATGAAAGTGGGAGAATTCTTTTCACTCATTGAAACTGATTGTCTCGTCACTGATGACTGCTGGGAATTAGACCAGTTGACATCAGTTACTACCAGCACTGAAAGCACTTTCAGCCATGCAGCTATTATGCCATTCCAGTTTTGGTAATGAGTGACAATGGCTCTCAATTTTGAGTGAGGAATTCATTTGTTTTATAAATAATTGGAAAATTTAACACCATCCCCAGTCAAATGGAAAGGCTGAAGTTGCTGAGGAAATTGCCAAAGTTATAAAGAAATTGAGCAAATGTAATACAGACTCGTACAAGGCAAACCCATAGTAAAAAAAAAAATTACTGAGGGCATGGAAAGTTGTCCAATCCAAAGACTTGTGATATCATGCCCAACCTACCCTTGTGATATTGAAAAAACCTACTGAACCAGAAGTTGTAAAAGTCAAAGTTAAAGTGAAATGACAAAAAGCCATGTTTTACTTTGATAAAACGGCTAAATAATTACCAGGGCTGAGATTTGAAGAGCCAACCAGAGTGCAAATGTTCAGAACTCCCAATAAAAGGTATCTCCTCAATCATACTCAGTGAATGTGAACAACATGATATACTGGCACAGAGTGCTCTTCTCTCACTGCAGGCAGCTGATGGGGAAGAAATAATCCCATTATCTGCACAATCATCATAAAGATCAACAGCAGCAACAGAAACAAATCAGAAACAACAATTTACACTGCAGCAACACAGCATGATGGCTCAGTGGTTAGCACTGCTGCCTCACAGTGCCAGGTTTGAATCTACCCTTGGGCAGCTGTGTGTGTGGAGTTTGCAAATTCGTTCTGTGCCCTCCAGGTCCTCTGGTTCCCTCCCATAATCTAACCATGTACAGGTTTGGTGGATTGGTTATGGGATATGCAGGATTACAGAGAGATGGTGGGGGGTGGGATGCTCTTCAGAGGGTAAGTGTGGACCCAATGGGCTGACTGGCCTGCTTCCACACTGTAGGGATTCTATGCCAAACATGTTAAACACCCAACACTGGGATTACACATTCTGGAAATAGAACATCACCCTCGGAATGAGCTGATACCAGACCAACAACGAACAATGATGCACTTATGTACCATCAGAAGACCTGTACAACTTAAAGATGATGGACACAACATAGATGCAGAAACTGACAAAAGTCAATTGATTAGAATTTTCTTTGTTGACCATGGATACTGAGTACTTGTAGAGGCAAAATGTAGTCGATCATTGTTTTTTGTTTGTTTTGGGGATATGTGGAGAAGTGTATTCATATGTCATAAACCAGGTGGTTTACCATAGTCATGTGACTTTCACCTCTTGCAGAAAGTTGATTTAGTTTGTGGCATCCATTAATCATGTCACATGAAACAGACAAGTATCTCTCCTAGCGCTGCTGCCTTGATGTCTCTCAGGGTGTTGTTACTACCACCTTGGTGCTAAAGCCTCAATGGACTGATCTATGGAATAGTGTTGCCAAATCTAGTGGGCCATAATCTGGGAGATGTTATCACATGATCTTCCACATGTTTGTTGGTGGCACCAAAATTGGTGGTATAATGGACAATGAAGAAGGTTATCTAAAATAATAAAGAAGTCATGATTGATTTTGTCAGTGGGTTAAGGAGTAGCATATAAAGTTTAATTTGGATAAATGCAAGGTATTGCATTTTGGTAAAACAAACAAGCACAGGATTTATACAATTAAAAGTAGGGCTTTGGATGTGTTATAGATCAGAGAGACTTCAGATTTCAGGTATATAATTCTTTGAAGTTTGCGTCACAGGTGGACGGGGTGTTTAAGAAAGCATTTAGCATGCTTGCATTCATTGCTCAGACCTTCGGGATGGGAGTTGGGAAGTCATGTTGAAGTTGTACAGGACATTGGTGAGACACCTTCTGTAGTATAGTGTCCAGTTCTGGTTGCCCTGCTATAGCTCGGATATTTTCAAGTTGAAGAGGGTTCTGGAAAGAATTATCAGGATGTTGCCAGGAATGGAAGTTTTGTGTTAGAGGGACATGGCAGGCAAATTTTTTAAGAGATTGTTCATGGATGCAGGTACAGTTACAACATTTAAAAGACATGATAAGTACATGAGTAAGGCAGGTGGGATTAGTTTAGTTTGGGATTATGGTTAGCATGGACTGTTTGGATCAAAGTGTCTGTTTCCGTGCTGTATGATGCTATGACCATCCCCAGCTTCTACCACTGGTCATCAGTAGCTCAATCACTGGAACCTGCCTTCCCTTGGTTTGGTAATGTAATCTGAGGGTCCTTGTGGTGCAGTGACACTCCTCTGAGACAGGAAACCTGGGTTCAAATCTGATTGGTACCAAGGTTTGTCATAACATCCCTGAATACGTTGATTAAAAATGTATCCTGGTATTTAATTTTGATAATCAGTTGCTCTCATAATAACTGTTGAAATAAAAACAAATGCTTCTGAAAATACCAGTCAGCACCAAATACTTCATTTTATTTATATGTTCCTCATTCTAAATAAGTCCTCAGGTTAAACATTAAAAATGAACATATGGAGAATTCCTCAATGCACAGTGGACTATTTGAATATTTTATTTCTTTTCAGCTAACAACAACATCAATTTTTAAACACTTGGAGGTGCTTTTCATGTTTTAATTCACAAACAGCACAAGCTTTAGGCAAATGCATGGTCGATGAAGTATAATGTGGATAAATGTGAGATTATCCACTTTGGTAGCAAAAACAAGAAAATGGATTATTGTCTGAATGGCAATAGATTGGGAAAGGGGTGGTGCAACCTGGCCTAGGTGTACTTGTACATCAGGCACTGAACGTAAGCAGTCGGTAAAGAAGGCAAATAGTATGTTGGTCTTCATAGCGAGAGGATTCCAGAACAGGAGAACGGATATCGTGCTGCAATTGTGTAGGGCCTTTGTGAGACCACACTTGAAATATTGCATGCAGGTTTGGTTTCTTTATTTGAGGATGAATAATCTGGATATGGAGGCAGTGCAATAAGGGTATACCAGACTGATTCCTGGGATGGCAGGAATGATTTTTGAAGAGAGACTGGATCCCTAGAATTTAGAATGAAGGGGGGAATCTTATAGAAACCTTTAAAATCCTAACAGAATGAGGCAAGGAAAATGCCAGATGTTCCCAATGATTGGGGAGTCCAAACCCAGGGGGCATAGTTTAAGGATAAGCCATATAGAATCATAGAGTCATAGAGTTGTACAGGACAGAAACAGACCCTTTGGTCTAACTCATCCATGCTGACCAGATATTCAAAATTAATCCAGTCCTATGTGCCAGCATTTGGCCCATATCCCTCTAAACTCTTTCTATTCACATATTCATCCAGATGCTTTTTAAGTGTTGTAATTATATTAACTTCCACTCTCTCCTCTGGCAACTCATTGCATATACATACACGCTACACTGTATGAAAAAGTTACCTCTTAGGTCTGTATTAAGTCTTTCCCTTTTCACCTTCCTATGCCCTCTAGTTTTGGAGTCCTATACCCTGGGAAAAAGATCTTGCCTATTTACCCTATCCATGCCCCTCATGATTTTATAAACCTCTATAAGGTCACCCCTCAGCCTCCAACGCTCTGGGAAAACAGCCCCAGCCTATTCAACCTCTCCCTATAGCTCAAATCCTCCAAACCTGGCAACATCATTGTAAATCTTTTCTGAAGCCTTTCAAGTTTCACAACATCTTTCCAATAGCAGGAAGACCAGAACTGAACACAGTACTCTAAAGTGGCCTAATGTCCTGTACAGTCGCAACATGACCTCTCAATACCTATATGCAATGTTCTGACCAATAAAAGAAAGCATACCAAATGCTTTCTTCACTATCCTGCCTATCTGCGACTCCATTCCCAAGGTAGTAGGAACCTGTATCAAAGTTCTCTTTGTTTAGCAACATTCCCTAGGATCTTACCATTAAGTGTATAAGCCCTGCCCTGATTTGCCTTTCCAAAATGCAGCACCTCACATTTATCTAAATTAAACTCCACCTGCTACTCCTCAGCCCTTTGGCCCATCTGATCAAGGTTCTGTTGTATTCTGGGGTAACTTCCTTCACTACACCACCAATTTTGGTGTCATCTGCAAACTTGCTAATCATGTCTCTGATATTCACACACAAATCATTTATATAAATGATTAAGATGAGGAGGAATATCTTCACTCAGAGAATGGTCAGCATGTGGAATTCTCTGCCACAGAAAGCAGCTGAGGCCAAAACATTGAATGTTTTCAAGGAGGAGTTAGATATAGTTCTTAGGGCTAAAAGGATCCAATGTAGCAAAAGTGGGAACAGGGTATTGAGTAGGATGATCAGCCATGATCATATTGAATGGTGGAGCAAACTTAATTAACAGGCCAAATGACCTGCTCCTGTCTCTATTTTCTGTTTCTATGTTTCATTCTAACATGATTTCTAAAGTCAAAAGAGCACTCTTGCACACAGGTGCATACACACAAACACATGTAGGTAGAGTGCATTTAATACTCTTCTCAGACGTGCAAATATCAATGGAGCTTCCACTTGCTCCATGTTGATGCTTGGCTGCTTACCGGAAGGTCCCACAGATATGTTAGTGGCAGGCTATTAAGGTCACTACTGTGATTTGAGCTCCACTATTACCGATTTAAGCCATGTTAAAAATCAGCCTCACAGAACTTCTCTTGCTAACACCCTTTCTATCCCAGTCCTCGAAAAGGAAAGCACGACAATAATAATGAATAACTGCTAGACAGCCAGCCTGGAGGCGGACGCAAGGCACATCAAAACTCATATTTCATGAATAATATTGAGAATCTTCAGGGCTGAATCAGGAGGCTGTGCCATCAATGCTTATTGGGTCAGAAACTTTACATGAGTGTATTCATCAGAGTGAATCGGTGTGGTAAAGCCAGTTATCCTGCAGTAAAATCATCTGCTCCATCATCGAAACACACAGCTATCAACTTGTATTGTGGATGTTAGTCACACACCTACATGTGGGATGTGCTCTCCAACATGAACTTTGGGGAGAAAATCCACAACTGGACCAAAATTGGAGATGTAGTGGACAGAGAAGTGGGTTACCTCAGATTACAACAGGATCTTGACCAGATGGGCCAATGGGCTGAGAAGTGGCAGGTGGAGCTTAATTCAGATAAATGCGAGGTGCTGCATTTTGGGAAAGCAAATCTTACCAGGACGTATACATGAAATGGTAAGGTCCTAGGGAGTGTTGCTGAACAAAGAGACCTTGGAGTGCAGGTTCATGGCTCCTTGAAAGTGGAGTCTCAGGTAGATAGGATAGTGAAGAAGGTAATTGGTAATTGGTTAGAGTATTGAGTACAGGAGGTGGGAGGTCATGTTGCAGCTGTATAGGACATTGGTTGGCCACTGTTGGAATATTGCGTGCAATTCTGGTCTCCTTCCTATCGGAAAGATGTTGTGAAACTTGAAAGGGTTCAGAAAAGATTTATAGGGATGTTGCCAAGGTTGGAGGATTTGAGCTGAAGGGAGAGGCTGAACAGGCTGGGGCTGTTTTCCTTGGAGCGTCGGAGGCTGAGGGGTGGCCTTATAGAGATTTACAAAATTATAAGGGGCATGGATAGGGTAAATAGACAAAGTTTTTTCCCTGGGATCGGGATTCCAGAACTAGAGGTCATAGGTTTAGAGTGAGAGGGGAAAGATATAAAAGAGACCTCAGGGCAACTTTTTCACACAGAGGGTGGTACGTGTATGGAATGAACTGCCAGAGGAAGGGGTGGAGGCTGGTACAATTGCAACATTTAAGAGGCAGTTGGATGGGTACATGAATAGGAAGAGTTTGGAGGGATATGGGCCGGGTGCTGGCAGGTGGGACTAGATGGGCTGGGATATCTGGTCGGCATGGACAGGTTGGACCAAAGGGTCTGTTTCCATGCTGTACATCTCTATGACTCTATGACTGCTCTGTACCATTGTTAGTGCAGTCTTAATTAATGGGCAGGAATCAGAAAGCCTCCTGATCAGATCCACAGTCAGGCAGGGCTGCACATTCTCCTCCCTCTTGTTTGTGTGCTGTGCAGACCCTTTTGCTGAGTCCATCAGGAAGGATGCAAGCCTGAGAGAGGTGACTGTTTCAGGCAGCAGAGCCCTGCAAGTTGAAACCTTCCTGCACATGGATTACATTGCTGTGTTCTGATCAGATTTCCTATCAATGCAGAGACTCATGAGCATCTGTGACCAGTTCAAGCTGGCCTCAGGAGCCAAGGTAAATCAAGGCAAGACTGAGACCATGTGCTTTAGGAACTGAGCCAACTGATCCTTTATCCTCTTCATCATCAGGACAGACTACCTGAAGGTGTTTGGAAAATGGTTCGGAGGGGCCAAGGAGTGCATAAAAACTAGGGAGAAGCACATTGCAAGGTGATCTGATGCTCCATTAGGAGCACTACTCCCTCTCCATTGTGGGCAAAAGCTTAGCCATCAGGTGTGAGGCACTCTCTCTGTTGCTGTATGTGGCGCAGGTCTGACCCATTTCCCAAGCCTGCTCTGTTGCAGTCAACTAAGCCACCTTCCACTTCATCTGGAGGTCGATGATGGACGAGTCTGCAGGGACACCAGCTACAATACTCTGAATAAGGTGGAGGGGTGGGGGGTGGTGAGGGTTGGGTGGGAAGAATGCAATCAATGCTACCCTCATTCCAATGGCCACCTTTGCGCATGGCTGCATTAAGCTGTGCGTAGATCATTGGTACTCAAACACTAAACGTCACTATGTACTGAGTTTATACTTGTCCCCAGTTTTGTGAAGGGTGGGACTGGCCTCATTGCTACAGAACACTCCAAGTAGTTAGACTGTTCCATATTACCTGTCCTTCGTGGAGAAGTTTGCAAAGAAAAAAAACACCTGTGATCACAAATCCATCAGGAAGTGGTCAGCATATGGGTCCTTGCAGAAAAAGGAGATGGTGGATCCTATTGGGTTGTTCTCTGAGCAGACTGTCGATGTCATTTGGCAGAATGATGCCTCATCACCAGAACTTTCCAATAAGCACCAAGATATTGCTTGGCTGATGGTGAGAAGGGCACTACCTGTGAGATCATTCATGTTTTCTCCACCATACACTGCCATCGAAGTGGCTGTAAGATGTGTGTGGTGGTGTGGTGGGGGCGGTGGGGGGTCGGGGGGGTGCGTTCGTAGAGACTGTCACACATGTCCTTTTGGAATCTGCCTTTGCAAAGGAAGTCTGCAGAAAGATGCAATGGTTTTTCTTGAGGTTTGTCCCAAGCAGCTCTGTCACACTGTGCTCTGTTCTCCACAGTCAGTTCCCTGGAACGTACACCGGGGCAAACATCAACTGTGTCTGGAGGACCATCGATTCAGTGAAAAACATTCTTTGGTCTGCCCAAAACTTGCAGGCCTTCCAGAGCAAGGAGTTGGCACTATCTCAGGTCCAGGACTAAGTCTGAAGGATGCATTAAAACTTGGGGCAGCTGCTGCCAAGGCACAGTGGGGAAAGACCACCCCTTAAAGTCTTTCTGCCAAAGTTAAATGGGGATTTGTTCAGTTATTGGATTCCCCCACCCCACCCCACCCCTGTCCAGTGACTCAAATATATGTAAATTTTGTCTTGTACAAGTAAAAAAATGCTTTTGGTTTATTTGTTGGATGGAGAACAATCTCCAATGTTTGTTTGCTCGCTCATATACAATTGTTCAGAACTGAACTGTTTTAGTGACTGTGTATATAAATTTATTTTTATGAATAAAGCATATCTTAGAAATAAAAAAGATTGGTGCAAGGCTGCACACAGCAGAGTGGTTAGACGCGAGCTTTTCAGACAGATACGACAGTCCTTGCTGAATTATTCATTAGCGTGTTAATGGCAGGTGATGAGATCTTTTCACGCTACATCCCACTCAGTAGGTGTTTATTACCCTGTTCAACAGCAGCCTGGTACTACTGTAGGGGAAAATAACTGTCTGCACAGGCTTGACAGGTAATGGGGATGGTGCTTTCAAGATTCCTGTAGCCTGCGAGGTCGCCTAAAGGTTATTTTGAACAAATTATTTTTTCATTTCTTGCCGATTGAGTAGATACCCTTAATAAACTGTCAACTACCAATCACACAGCTGCTTTGGATGTAAAATAAAATTGTTACGCTGATTGGATCATAGCTGGGTCCTATTTATTAACAGACTTCTCCTTGTAGCACATTTGTAAGGCACAGCTAGCAAGGTTACAAGGAAACAGCTACAAACTGAGATTATGAATTGGTGGTACCTCTGTCAATAGGCTTTAGTCATTCTAAAACTTATGGCTCAAGAAATTAATTATTGTCTTGAATAAATATAAACATCTCAGACGATAATACTTCACAGTTGTTGTAAATTCACAGTTTTCTTTGTCAGCTAGGAGGTAATGCTTGACTTTGTTAGATATTCACTATCTTTTCCAGGTAACTAAAGGTAGCAGTCTTGTGTTAAAATACATTTCATGTCACTTTTGAACATCACCATAATCCACTATGTTGCTATTATAAATATAGACCATCTCCTATAGCACGTGTTAAACTCGCTCAGGTTAAAATTAAGCTGTTATATGGAAAACTGCTTGGGCAGAGGTATAACATAGGCTGTTTCAATTTTCTGGTTTACAATTCCAAAACTGGGCAACCCAGCCAGTTCATTGACTCTTAAGCTGCACATTGGTCCAAGGAAATTCCTGTATTAATGGTCTAAATGTTTTTCGAAGTTTTCAGCACATAGATTGAGAGCTTCTCTTTAAATGGGCTTTTTTGGCTAAGGAAAACATTTAATGCCCATCATTAAATTCCCCTTAAAAGGTGGTGGGGTGAGCTGTCATCTTGAACTCTTGCAGCCCATTTGTTGTAGGTCTACGCAAAGTGATTATAGGGAGGGAATTCCAGGTTTTTAAACTAGCGACACAGAAGGAATGATATATTTCCAAGTCAGGATGCTGAATGTCTTGGAGATTAATTTACAATGATGGTGGTAGTACACACTGTTGCTACTATTTTCTGGAGAGTGTTAATGTTTGCAGATGTGGTGCCAATGAAGTGAGCTACTTTGTCCTGGATGGTGTCAGATTATTGAGTATTGTTGGAGCTACGTTCATTTAGAAAAGTGATGAGCATTCCATTACCTTCCTGACTTGAGCCTTATGATGGTGGTCAGGCTTTGGAGAGTCAGGATGTGAGTTACCCACAGCAGGAATCCCAGCGTCTGAGCCTCAATTGTATCCACAATATTTAAATGGATTGTCTAGTTCAGTATCTGCTCAATGGTAAACCTCAGAATGTTGACATTAGTGGATTCAGAGATGATATTACCATTGAATGTTAACGGGGGTTAAGTGGCTGTGATCATTGACTGGATCTCTTGTGATGTGCCACTCATCAGCTCAAGCTTTGATATTGTCCAGATCTAGCTGCATTTGGACATGGACTGCTTCAATATCTGAAAGGTCATAAACTGTGCTGAATGTTGTGCACTCATCAATAAACATGCCCTCTTCTGACTTCACAATGAAGCATCTGAAGGCTGGCCTAGAACCTTACCCTCAGGAACTCCCGCAGGGATGTCTTGGGTTTGAGATGATTAACCACCAACAAGCACAATCATCTTCTTTTGTGCTAGATATGACTCCAATGAGCAGAGATTTTACTCCCTCATCCCCATTGACTCTATGATTTCACACTGTGAAATGTGTCCTTCATATTAAAGGCAGTAACTCGAACATCATGTCAAAGTTGTACTGAGGCCATGAGCTTAGTGGTCTTGATGGAACATAACCTGAACATCAATGAATAGGTCATCAGTGTTTGAAAGCACTGTTGATCACTCCTTTGCTGATGATGGTGAGTAGTCTGAAGAAGTAGTAGTTAGCGGGGTTAGATATATCTGCTTTTGTGTACAGCACACATCTGGGCAATCCTTGACATTGCCAGGAAGATGCCAGTGTTATAACTGTACTGAAACAGACTGGCTAGAGAAACAGACTGGCTGGAGCACATGTCTTCAATGCTGCTGCTGAAGTATTTTCACAGCCCATAGCTTTTGCAGTGTCCAGTGCCTTCTTGATATTATATGGAATGAATCAAATTGTTAGAAGGCTTGCATTTGTGATCCTGGGGACCTCAAAGCAGGTCAAGATGGATCATGCACTTGGCACTTCTGGCTGAAGTTTGTCACAAATGCTTTTTTTTCACACTTTTGTTGGACTCTCCCATCATTGAGGATTGGGATATTGTGGAACCACCTCCTCTGGTGATATCCACTACCACTCATGAATGGACATGGCAGGACTGCAAAATTTAGAACTGTTCAATTGTTTGCGGATGTGCTTATCTCTGGCTATCACTTATTGCTTATGCTGTCTCTCTATACTGTTTTTGACTTGTCAGTTTAAGGAATGCATTTGTTGATAGATTTACTAACTGTGCCCAGATACGTGCTGTATACAAAAGCAGACATATCTAACCCCGCTAACTACTATCTCTTCAGACTACTCACCATCATCAGCAAAGGAGTGATCAACGGTGCTTTCAAACACTGATGACCTATTCATTGATGTTCAGGTTATGTTCCATCAAGACCACTAAGCTCCTGGCCTCAGTACAACTTTGGTTCTAACATGGACAAAAGAACTGAATTGAGATGATGTTCAAGTTACTGCCCTTAATATTACAATAATGTTTTAGATTGTCCAATTAATCAACTGTTGTCTCACAATTTACTTATAGGAACATAGAATACAGCACATCGCCTTTCCTCCCTCTGCAAATGTCTTCAGCTCTAGATTGGAAGATGGATTTAGAGGAGATTGCAGTGTGAGTGATGTGTCCCTATTAGTTCTTAAAATGTATGGATTATAGCGATGAAAAACCAAAGGAAGTTGGCAAGAAAGGAGCAAATAGACTTAGGGCAAGGAAGTTCATCGAGTTTTACACTGCATCATGATTGGCTATTAGCATTTTGCTGTTGCTAATAAAATTTCAGTCTCAGAAGTCCTCCTAATTCCTGAGTTAGAAGAAAAATCTTTTGACAAGAGAAATGTTGGGTTCTCTGTTTCTGATAGTTTTGATATTACGAAGATAGCTGCCATTCCCTTAACTGATTGAGTTTCTTTACCTCCACTGTTTCCAATTTCTTCTACTTTTATAAATTAGTATAACCTGATGCCCGATAGTGTCATTTTTGTTTGGTGTGATGGAAGTTTGAGATCACACCAGCAAAGAGATTAGCACTTGGTATATCCAAATTAATATTGGATATCCATTTATTGAACATAAAATAAGTCTTAAAGCAAGGCTGGATAGCTTCAGCAGGTGAAGCCTTCAATCATTGCAATGGTGAATAAATGGGCAATTATTTGGAGCAGGTAATAAGATGATATGACTGGAGGCAAGATTTTATTACTGTGTTGTATAAATTATTGCTGTGCTAGAAAATGCCTCAAAGAGTGGTCCTATAAAAATTAATGGTCTTTCACGGGCAATATTACTATTTATTTCTTTGACTATAAATTCTCCTTTCTGCTGATGATTCGAAGCTCATTAAATTCCTTTAAATCTCATATCATCAGTGCTCACAATTTCTGGTTCTCTCACAGTTCAATAGTTGAATCATTATATTGCAATCATTTCCATGATATATGACAGCACAATGGAAATCTTAGTTCTTTCAATACATTGAGCAACAGTCTCCTCATTTTTAATGCACAACTATCATTTTGTACCTTTCATGGCTCCATTCTGTATCTATTGACTTGTTTGGCTCTTGCAATGGTTCAAGAATTTGCTCTAGCAGGTTGTACAATTGCTGAGGTGCCACCCCTTAAAAATGATCATGGGTTTGTGCTACAGGAACCTGTTGTTATCTCGCAGGTAAATAGCTTTGTGCTCCTGCCAGAGTCATTCCACTTGTGCCCTTGCTATTTCCTGGCAGCCAGTCAGCCCAGATTTCTGCTGCTTTTGCCAAACTGGTTCAATTCAAAGCCAGGCCAGGCCTTTGAAGGCCATAGTTACTTAAGGTTCTCTATCTGCAACTTCTCTCACTGGAAATCAATAGCTTTCTGCTAGCCGTGTTGTAGTCACTTGGCTAACATCGCAGCAAGAGAAAGTTCCCCAGTTTATTTATGTGTGGAATACTGGCTAGATTGCTTTTGACTGGGAGCAGAATTCGATTGGAACTTTACACAATTCCCTAATGTTGGGAGTGTGTTGAGCACAGGGATTTGGTAATATCCAATTCAGTGACATGCGGCAATGCGGTGTTTCTCACTCACCACCTCTTGCTGAAAACTTATCAATGGCAGAGGAAGTGTCAGGTCTAAGTCTCAAAAAAAACTCTTAAATGGATAATTAATGGCAATTTAAGGGCTTTCTCCCTCCAATGAGCAGCAGTTTGAAGTAAGGCCTCATCCCATATGGTGAGGTTTTATTGATTACATATTGATCAGTAATAAGCTGATTCAAAACCTTCTGCAATTCGTTTATTCAATCTTTTCTCTTTTACTTTTAGTGATGTCAACAATTTTGTTTAATTTATTTTAAAAGGTGTTCATTAATGAAGATTAGAATCTATAAAGACTGAGAAACTACACTGACCCTGGCAGAATTTTTATGTAACATTTCTTTCATAGTTTTCAATTAACATCTTGTTTAATTATACTATGGATCCTAACAGCTTTTAAGTTGATTAGAAGTTCTTTACAGAAAACATCAAAAACTTTCTGAAAGTCCAAATAGAACACAAAGAGGAAGTTTCACTATTTACTTCCTTGAATATACTTAAAGACATCAAAGAGAGTTGGCCCAGTAGGATTTTCTTTCAGATCTGTGCTGGCGGTTTTAATTTGTGAAAACAAGTACTCCTCAAAATTCTAAACCAATTGTTTTGTTATTTTATTTACTGTTGGGTTTGGATATGTGAAATAATTTGCTACTTTACAAATTAATTCTTTCTGCTTTCATAATATTTAGAGGATTCATTGTATAATGGAAACTGCAAGCGAGAAGGGTGTGTTATCTTTTCAAATATCAGATTTGGGACTCATTTCTGTTACAATCAAAACTACTGACAGACCCTGGAACAGTCCTTGACCCTTTTCTGATAAATGGGCGAATATTCTAACCAGACCTGCTCATTCTTTTAAAGAGATGGTCTTTGATCTGATCTCTTTGATGATTTTCCCTATTCAAAATGAGAAGATATGGTACTTTAACTAAAATAGGAATCACTTCCTTCATTCCTAGCTTGATATTAGATCAAAACAAGCTCAAAGAAGAGGTTTGTTATACTCTAAAAATAGACCAAAGAACAGGAAGTATCAACTACTTGATGAGAGGAGGTTTCAATTAAATACTGGGCACTGTGCTTATTTCACAAGAGCTTAGGTTAAGATGATGTAATTCTCATATTGAAGTCATGTCTTCTTGTTGTTGTTGCATCTACAGTTATAGGATCAAATAATTTGATGCTATCCTCCATGCATGTGAAACATTTCAATGTAAAAGATTGCAAGGTTTCCTTTGTTCAGTGTGAGCAATTGATTTTTATTTGCAAATGTTCTAACTACATAAATCAGTGCAAATCTTTATATTTAAGTTCAGAGGCTTGGTGAGACATTTTATTGAAAAGAAGGAAAATGTGGGAGCTTGAGTGTAGATTAGAACAAACCTAATAAACACGCATTGAAAAAGGTAGACCAGTAGAAATTGCAAGGGAGGTTGACTGCCAGGAAGAAATGTCACTTATTCAATAATTAATAAATTGTTCTTGTTCTAGGCAATAAGGAAACTGCAGTGTTCAATGGTTTAATTGATCTGTGTATGATTATGTTAGTCTGTTAACTGATCTATGCTCATTAATCTTGTTTGATCAATCCTGGGTGAAGACTCTGAGAGTTGAAGTAAACAGAGAGCGCTCAGCTCCTGGCCTTGTTACAGACTTGGTTCAAACATGGACAAAAGAGCTGAATTCCAGATGTGAGATGAGAGTGACAGCCCTCAACATCAAGGCTGTATTTGACTGAATATGGCATCAAGGATCCTTAGCAAAACTGGAATCAATTGATATCAGGGGGCAAACTCTCTGGTGGTTAGTGTCATATCTGGCACATGGCATTATGAGGAGAAAGTGAGGTCTGCAGATGCTGGAGATCAGAGCTGAAAATGTGTTGCTGGAAAAGCGCAGCAGGTCAGGCAGCATCCAAGGAACAGGAGAATCGACGTTTCGGGCATAAGCCCTTCTTCAGGAATGAGGAAAGTTTGTGTTTATGCCCGAAACGTCGATTCTCCTGTTCCTTGGATGCTGCCTGACCTGCTGCGCTTTTCCAGCAACACATTTTCAGCTCTGATCTCCAGCATCTGCAGACCTC
>NC_057711.1:81407237-81407445 GCF_004010195.1 Chiloscyllium plagiosum | reverse complement strand
GCGGTCCTTGAAGAAGGAGGCCATCTGGGTTGTGCGTTTTTGGAACTAGTCCTCCTGGGAGCAGATCCGGCGGAGTCGAAAGAATTGGGAGAATGGGATGGTGTTTTTACAGGGGGCAGGGTGGGAGGTAGCTGTGGGAGTCGGTCCAGGTAGCTGTGGGAGTCGGTCGGTTTGTAGTAGATGTCCGTGTTGATTCGGTCACCTGAGA
>NC_057711.1:81378542-81407184 GCF_004010195.1 Chiloscyllium plagiosum | reverse complement strand
CTGTTCAACCTCCTCGTGGGAGCACAAGGCGGCGCCGATACAGTCATCGATGTAGCGGAGGAAAAGGTGGGGGGTGGGGCATTATGATCATGGTTGTCACAGGTCAGTCATCTCAGCTCCAGGACATCTCTTCAGGAATTCCTCGGGGTAGTGACCTCGGCCCAACCACCATCAGCTTCTTCATCAATAACCTTCCCTCCATCCTAAGGTCCGAAGTGGTGATGTTCACCAATGATTGCACAATGTTCAGCATCATTCGCAATCCCTCAGACACTGAAACAGTCCATGTCCAAATGCAACAAGATCTGGATAATATCCAGACTTGGGCTGACCAGTGGCAAATAACATTCACACCACACAAATGCCAGGTTATGACCATCACCAGTAAGAATCGGTCTAACCACCACCCCTTGACATTCAGTGATGTTACCGTCACTGAGTCCCCTAATGTCAACATTCTGGGAGTTATGATTGACCAGAAACTCATCTGGATTCACCACATAAATGCAGTGGCTACAAGAGCAGGTCAGTGACTGGGAATACTGTGAAGAGTTACTCATCTCTTGCCTCCCCAAAGCCTGTCCACCATCCACAAGGTGCATGTTGGAGTGTGAGGGAACACTCCCCACTTGCCTGGATGAGTGCAGCCCCAAACAATTCATGAAGTTTGACACCATCCAGAACAAACCTTGATTGGCACTGTATCCACAAGCATCCAAATCCCTGCACCACCAATGCTCAGTAGCAGGAGGGTGTACCATCTACAAGTTGCACTGCAGAAATTCACCAAAGATCCTCAGAGAGCACCTTACAAATCCTTGACCACTTGTATCTAGAAGGACATGGGCAGCAGATATATGGGAACATCACCACATTCAATGTCCCCTTCAAGCAACTGGAATATATCGCTACTCCCTCACTGTCTGTATGTAGGAATCCTATGATATGTTGACATGCCTTAATGTGCTATAAATAAACTACTGCAGATATAAAACTAATGGCATCTCCACATTTCTCTGACATAAATCAAATATACACAATATCCAACAACTCAAAAAAAACACTATGGGATCTCAGATTAAAACTAGCCATTTTAAATGAATTAGACTTTTAACTAACAAAGCTCTGTAATGATTTAATAAACAAGAGCTTAATAAAAACAATGAAAATGAAAACAGTGTGTTTTTTATAACTAGAGTTTTGTTGGGTGGCATATTGAAGATCTATGTCAATATTCCTAAAGGTACGATTAGGGATTTTAACTTCTGATGGACTAAGCTGTAGTTAAGAGACAGGTATTATTATGAAGTGGAAATAAGCAGTCATTGTGATGAAATGTTGGTTGTTTGAAATCTTTGTTTATTATGAAGTTAGTTGTCAACTTTGCAAATACTCTGGTTCAGTTTGAGATAGTGGCTAAGGAGGATGATAAAGTTGGTGGAAAAATACAAGTAAGATGTCCAGAACCTTTCATTTTGACCCTTTCACTGTGAGATTAACTTTCTACATCCCATCCTATTATGTGTCAAAGTATGCAAGCAAACTTTTAGAAATGAACAAAATGTGGCATAATCTTTCTGAGATTTGACAACTTGTAGATGTGAGACTGAAAGTCAAAGACGTAAATGTTCAGCTGAAGAATATAATATCCTGTTACTACCCATTACTTTATTTTTATTTTGTTTTTCAAGTCCATTAGGATGAGAGGGGACAATACTAAATTTAATTTTGTTTCTCATTTCACAACCAATGTAAGTATGACTGGGAACTCTCATGAAGGTGCTCAACTCCAGTGGCAGACAAGAACGGCTTTGATAATGAACATCTTTGTGATGATTACTGAAGAGATGCCTGTGCTGCAGTCAGATCTGGTGACACTCTCACATTGACTTTTTAGAAGCACTAATATTGTTATTTACAATTATTACATTTGTAATAGTTACAATAGCCAGGAATTTCCATAGACCTTCTCCACCTCTCAGTTTTTGTTGTAGAATGGGACAATTCTTGGCTGTTGTTAGAATTTCATTTTTAACATGCTTTATCATAATGTAGTAACATTATTATCAATCAGGTATAGTATTATTTATATAGAAATGTTCGTTCTACCCTGTGTCTAAAATATGTACTTTCATTTCAATCACTTTAACTGGAATTACATTTTGTCAGCAAAAGTATCAAACTATATGCAGTTTGATCTAGTTCAGCAGGGAAAGTGTCCTAAAGTTTATGAGATTGAATAATTATAGCGAAAACAGAAGGCCCTGAATGGACATTTCTAAGTTAAGCATCGAAATATTAACTGAGAAACAGATAACAGTCAAAATAAACATGGATACAAACTCATTGGTCTTGTCCAGTGTCTCTTAAAGTCTGTCCCTACGGTTTAAAACTAAATTTCCTGATGATGGGAACTGCAAAAGATGTAACATTGTAAATTACTGAATAGTAAATGCAGTGATCTGCAGGCTTTCTTGTGAAATGATTGGGTACTAATCTATATTGGATGCCACCTGTAAAACCCGGATTTTCCAGTCAAAGAAACTTCAGGGTCCTTCTAAATTATGAACGTGATCTAAACCTGGAATGCTGCTTACATTTCTGCCAGATCTAGTTTTATTTGGCCCTGGGAGGAGGGCTGGTGTTGTGTAGGTAGGGGGTGGGGTTTTGGGGGGGGTGGGGGTTGTGGTAATGGGACAGGACTACCATACGCAGGAAATGAAAGCAGCAACAGCAATTAGCTTCGATCTGGGTTCAAATAGATCCTATGCAGTAAGGGTCTTCTGTTGAAATGTGGAAGCTATGAATCTTCAGAGAAGATGCTCTTGAAATTGAATGCTTTGATACACGGGTAAGATTCACAGCACTGTCACCTTTCAAGATAATCAAATGGCCAGCCCTTCAAAAATGGAAAATAAAATCTGTTTGTGGGAGTTGAATTAATCTGTTCCAATAGTTTCAACAGCTGTTTGCAAATACTATCATTCTTGCATTATTAATTCTTAGAAGTTTTTGCATTATTACAGTACAGAATTTTGAGTTGATTGCTTGAAAGGCAGCCTTCTGTTATGCTTGCTGTACCTGCATGCTAGCCTTCAGAGAGCCAAGGACAATGACATCCAGGTCCTTTGGACATCAATAATTTGCAATCTCTCACCATTTTGGAAATGCCATACACTTTATTCTTCCTACCACAGTATTATTCTTTTTACTTTATTGTAATGTCCACAACTTTATGCACTTTAATTTTGATTTTTAACTCCCTGTGTGGCTGTTTATCAAACAATTTCAAACAATTCAAATGCGTAACATCCACTGACTCGACTTTATTGACTCTATTAGTAACATTCTTCAAATACTCTATCAGGATTGTGAAACATGATTTCCCCTTCATAAACGTATGTCAACTCTACCCAAATAGACAATAAATTTCTAATCCAGTACTCACATCCTCTATAACACATTCCAGTATTTTCCTAAATACTGACACTAGTCTAACAGGTCTGTAGTTCCCCCCCTCCATCCTTTCCTAGACAGTTGGATTGTATTTGTGACCTCCCAATGTACAAACAGGATTAATAGAATTTTGACTGATGATCACCAATGCATCCATTATCTTCGGAAATGCCTTTCAAAACTCTGGAATGGAGGACATCATCTGCTAGGATGTGTTATTTTAGTCCCAATTATTGTTCCAATGCCACATTTTTAACAATTTTTTTAGCTTCACACTGTTGTTAGACCCTTGGATCTTATTTTTAGAGAACAACCTATGTTTTCCTCTCAGAAGTCAGGCGCAAGATACCAATTTTCTATTGATTGCCTGTTTCCTATCATAAACTTTCCTGCCTCTGAAATGGACTCATATTTTTCTTCACCATTTTTTCCTTTTTACATACCTAAAATTTTTTATAATGTTTTAATATATTTCTCTCTATTTTACATTAATCTGTTCTCTCTCTATTATCTTGATAAACGTAAAAAACAGAATATTAAATCAGATTTCAGTTAGATTTTAAATCTGACTTGTCCAGTAATAACATTAGTGAAGACAGTAATGTTAACACTATCCTATAAGTAGCAATGAGATTAATGATTGGGTAATCTATTTTATGTTATTCATAGAATCATATAATACCCAGAGTATGGAAGCAGGCCATTTGGGCAATCGAGTGCACACTAACCCTCTGAAAAGCATCCACTCAGACCCACCCCTCCTTTCCTATCCCTGTAACACTGCATTTCTCATGGCGAACACACCTAGCCTGCACATTCCTGGGCACTATGGGCAATTTATCAAGGCGAATCCACCTAATGTGCACAGTTTTGGACTTTGAGAATCAATGAAAATTCTTCTACTCTTCATTGAATAGTGCATGGGGACATGTGTGCCCACCTGACAGATCAGGCAAAGTCCTGGTTTAAAGTTTCACAAAGTAAACATCTGTAGCACTCCCATTCTCCTTCAGTCTGCAATGACATTTCCGAGTACATATGCTCGTATTCATCAGGCAGAATCCAATCGGTGTCTGATGGATGTAGGCAATGGAAAGATATGTGGTAAGGTCTCAGGAGTGATGCTGAACAAGGAGACCTTGGTGTGCAGGTTCATAGCTCCTTGAAAGTGGAGTCACAGGTAGGTAGGATAGTGAAGAAGGCGTTTGCTATGCTTTCTTTTATTGGTCAGAGTATCGAGTACAGGAGTTGGGAGGTCATGTTGCAGCTGTACAGGACATTGGTTAGGCCGGGGGGGGGGGGGGAGTCCAGAACTAGAGGGCTTAGGTTTAAGGTGAGAGGGGAAAGATAAAAAAGAGACCTAAGGGGCAAATATTTCACACAGAGGGTGATACGTGTTTGGAATGCGCTGCCAGAGGAAATGGTGGAAGCTGGTACAATTGCAACATTTAAAAGGCATTTGGATGGGTATATGAATAGGAAGAGTTGGGGGGAAATGGGCTGGGTGCTGGCAGATGGGACTAAATTGGGTTGGGATATCTGGTTGGCATGGACGGGTTGGTCTGAAGGGTCTGTTTCCATGCTGTACATCTCTATGACTTTATGACTCTATGACTTGCTTTGAATGATCATCATGTAGGAAACCGGGCACCAACATGTCAGGGTATCCTGCAGGAGCACTGGCTACAAGAACTTTCATGGATATTGGCTTCCACCATGTGTCAACCTCGAAAGATCTCACATATGTCTCTGACCCACTTATGAGTCACTTCTGCATTTAAATGATGCATTATAGCAGCAATCATTGTAATGCTGTGCAAGGACATTGTGCACTCAGGGACATGCACCCAGCTCATGGACTGGACCAGGATGCATTTCCAGCCTGTTCATCTGCTGTCATAGTGAACATTTGCTTGGAGCCTAAGTGGATGCTCATAGCATCTCTGTATTGTATGGCCTTATCTTATGTACATCTGGAAATCCCTTACTAAAATAGCCATTGATCCTAATCATTTAAAAGTTCCAAAACTTTCCAAAACAATTCCTTATCTCACTTTTAAATCTGCCACCTCTTTGCCTCAAACAATGACTTCACATTATAGTTTGCCCCACAAGGGGAAACATCTGCTCTACATCTACTTTGTGAATCCCCTTTAACATTTTATATAACTCAACAAGATGTCCTCTCATCCTCTCATCAAGGGTGAGGAGCTGAATATCAGGCAGACCATCACCCTATTGTGGACTGTTCACTTCCTGGTATGAGACAGGCAGGTAATTACAGGACAAGAAGGAGGATGGCACAGCTGTTACTTTTGGTGGAGGTTGGAACGTGTCCTGAGTGAATGAGTAGGCAAGTCCAGAAGACGTTCAATGTTAGTGCCATCAGGGTTTGGTTTGCATGAGAGTAAATGGGGACAATGTTGCAGGCAATGGTGAGAGTGCCAGAACATTGCCGGTGTAACAGGTGGGTACAGTAGCTAACAAAAGCGAGTGTGAGGTATCAAAGGGATGAAGACACATACTTATTGACCTTCTTCTTTCAGTGCTGGGCATTCTTCCAAATGGTTAATTCTACTTCAAAAAGGTAACAACCTTGGACCTGGCAAGCATATTCTGGTGTCATGGCCTCCACTGCTGGTCTGGGGGGCAAGGAAGAAATCCTGCCTATACACCATCCTATCCAACAGGACTTCTAGGACCTTTCCCAGGAAGTGTGACAATGTCTACGACAAGTGTCATAAATTGTGCAGGGTAGCTGACAGTGGTTGTCTGGGTGTACAACAAGCTTTAAAAATTGGTGTGTGTGCAAGGGATACCAGTAAATTCTTGGAAATTTGCCGATTGGCAAATTGTTTGGGGAACAGTGTGTAGTAAGATGAGGCTAGGATCAGAAGTCAGAGATGCCACAGGAACATGGTAGACAATTCATGACGTGGGTTTTATAAGATAGAGTGAGAACTTGCTATGCCTCATGGTACCAAACCCTCCAAAAACTTATCTTGACTCTGACTTAAGCAGTAAAACATAATCTTTTGTCTCAGATGAGACTGTTAACATTGAGTTTAGGAGTGAGTCCCACAGAGCATCTCTGAGGATGGAAGAGAATTGCTGAGAGGTTTCTATTCAGACAGTTTTATCTTTGGGCAATGTTGTTTGGCAATAGTTTTCCACAATAAACACATCACGATTATTTGTTTACTCATTAGTGTCACCTTCTTAACAGAGGGCTGGCTGTCGGGAATTGTCACTTCTTTTTGTCCTGTGCTCTGTGCTTCATTTATAGATCCCACAGAAATCAACTACATTTGATCCATCATCCATGTTCTCCTCTGTTTTCCTCTACTATTTTTTCTTTTGATCTTCCCCTTCAGTCACTGTATCTGTTTATTGTCTGCTCTAATCATGCAACTGAAATATTGTATCTTTCTCTCTTTGATGTTATGCGCTAACTTTCTCTTTTTTCCAGCTATGTCCAGCATTTCTTCATCAGCCTGTCAGTCTAGGATACGTGGAACATCCCTCCTGTATGTCCACATCTTGAATGCATTCAGCATTTCAGTATTGTCTTTGTTTGTTCATTTATCTGACATAGATGACAAAATGGAATATCTTAGCATTCTCCTCCTAAGACTCAGGCTTAGGCTCAGTGCCTTTGACGTTAACACAGCCTCCATTCCAAATAAACTGATCTTGGTTACCTCCATTCTTGATCATATCTTACAATTGTATCTCCTAATGCCTGTGATAATCTGCCCAAACTTGTTTCATGAATTGTTCATTTACTTCAATTTCCACACATGGGGATGGGTCTCTGGTTATCACCACCTTGGTATTCATTTTTATTTGATGTTCATCATTCTTTGTTTTCAATTTGTTTGCTACCATCTGTAGCCCATCTTCTGCCTCTGCAATTGATGATATGTCCTTAAGTTTCTTAAGTTTGTAATGTTCAACAACACCCATCCCCCATCCATACACACAAACTGGTCAATCTACTGTGTCTCTGAAGACAGCTCCAGTATACAGGTTGACCAGTTTTGGGGATATCACTGGGGCACTGCTCTTCTGACTGTCAATCTGTATCAAGTGGAGGGGGGGAGGGGTGCGTATGGGCACAGAATATATACGTGGAGAGATAATTTACTTTATTCACACCATTTGTATTAAACTGTTGACACTCTTGATTACCTGCAAATCACTTGTTATTCAGCCTGTCCCATTTTAGTCACACTATTTGTACTAATCTGTTGTCACTCTTAATTGCCTGGAATTATTGTGCTATTATCTGTGTGCCTCCCTCTACTTCACCTGAAAAAGAAGCAGTGCTCCGAAAATATTTGTGATTTTAAGTGAAATTGTTGGACTATAACCTGGTGTCACATGACTTCTAAATATGGCATCTTTACAGTGCAGATATGAGAAGCTGTTCCTGCTTGTAAAATGATCATAATTCCAGACCCACAGCAATGTGTTGACTTGCAACTGCCTCTGGGCAATTCGGGATTGGCAATAAATGCCAGCCTAGCCAGCAACGCCCTTATCCCATGAATAAATAAAACAATCCCAAAAGGCATTATTTGGCGATGCCGGTGTTGGACAAAGTTAAAGATCACACAACACCAGGGTATAGTCCAACAGATTTATTTGGAAGCACTAGCTTTTGGCGCGCTGCTCCTTCATCAAGTGGTTGTGGAGTATAAGATCTTATACTATTTATTATAATTATTATTTTATGATTCTGTAAAAAGAGTCATGAAGACTTCCAGAGTAAGGCAAATGTATTCTGAGTTATGTAAGTTCATAACTGAACCTAAACATGAAGCAGAATTTCCTGAGCTTAGTTGTGTTCATATGAGACATTTGTTCCACACAGTAAAAGAGCTGGAAAGCTGTGACTATAGCAGCCTAGGTGAGATATCTTCCGTTGCTATTAAAACCGAAAAGAATTCAGATTCAAAGTTGTAACAAAATTCAAAATGAAGTGAAAACAAAGAGGCACCAGATAAACCATTTACATGACTGGAGACGACATATAGTGATAAATTTCTGGTAATTCAAGTCTAGCATCAGGTCGATGAGTTGAGCATTGTACCTTGTTCTTATGAGAGCATCCCTTATAAGAATGGGGTCCAAAGCTCAACTCATCTGTTCTGAAGTGCCACAGCAAAGAACCATAATGACCTCCTCAGGAGACAGACACGAGCTGCAACCGACAGGGTGCCCTTTGTTATCCAGTACTTCCCAGGAGCCGAAAAACTATGCCATGTTCTTTGCAGCCTGCAACACATTATCAATGAGGATGAGCACCTCGCCAAGACCTTCCCCACATCTCCACTGCTCAAAACCACCAAACCTCAAACAGATCATTGTTCATAGCAAACTGCCCGGCTTTCAGGACGATACCATACAACCTTGTCATGATAGATGCTGCAAGACGTGTCAGAATGTTGACACAGATACCACCAGTATGCGTGGGGACACCTCCCACCATGTACGTGGCAGGTACTCATACGACTCATCTAATGTTGTCTATCTCATTTGCTGCAGGCAAGGATGCCCTGAGGCATGGTACATTGGTGAGACCGAGCAGAGGCTACGGCAACAGATGAATGGACGCTGCACAGCAATCAACAGACAGGAGTGCTCCCTCCCAGTCGGTGAACACGTCAATGGTCCGGGACATTCGACCTCAGACCTTCGGCTGACTGTCCTCCAAGGCGGACTTCGGGACAGGTAACAATGAAAAGTGGCCGAGTAGAGGCTGATAGCCAAGTTTGGTAGCCATGAGGATGGCCTCAAATGGGACCTTGGGTTCATGTCACGCTACAGGTGACCCCATTGCAGTATACACACACACACACACAGACAGACGGACACACATAGACACTCCTACACACACACACACACACAGACCCTCCTACACACGCACAAACACACTCCTACACCCACATGTACATTTCTGCACACACACTCTCCTACAGACACTCACACTCACGCAGACTCTCTCTTATACGCTCACACATATATTCCCACACACACCCTCTCACAGACTTATACCCCTTTACACTCACATACACACACTCTCTCACAGACACTCATAACCCTCCCCCCCACACGCACACACCCACATGCACACATACACGTAAAAGTTTATTGGGTGAATTTGTACTTGCAGAATTACATTTTACTTTGCTCAAACATTTCATGAATCCATGTAAGACTCTGTAAATCTGTTTTTATACACGTAAAAGTTTATTGGGTGAATTTTATTCTTGCAGAATTACATTTTACTTTGCTCAAACATTTCATGAATCCATGTAAGACTCTGTAAATCTGTTTTTTAGATTAGAATTAATCTGACCATTGTGGCACAGACACCCTCACAGGGAAGCTCACACCTTCAATACATTATCTGGGCCGACATGACTCCAATTGTTAAAGTTCACTTGAGATTGTAACTTTTTAAAAAAAAGTTTTGTGATTTACATATGAAAGCACTGAAACCAACATGGTCATTCTAAAGGATGAGAGACTTAACAAACAATCCAGGTGTTTTTCAATATATAATTTCAGTTACATCACACTGTAAACTTTTGCTATAAACTCTGTGTCTTACGATCTTATTCTCCACAACCACCGAATGAAGGAGCAGGCTTCTGAAAGCTAGTGCTTCCAAATAAACTTGTTGGACTATAACCTGGAGTTGTGTGATTTTTAACTTTGTACACCCCAGTCCAAAATCATAGAGGTTTTCACATCCTTGATTACCAGTTAGTTGTCTGCAAACAGCCAGAAAACCACTGGAAACCAAACAAGCTCAGAAAATTAAACACTTTCCATTCGACAGGGAGGAGAAGGGAAAGAGAAAATCAATGCGAAGAAACTCATTTGTAGGATGGACTAACTGACCGGAGGATCAGGAAGAGAACATGACCATAGGACAAACATCATCTGACCATCTAAATAATGACTGTCAGAATTCAAATATAAAGCTGGAAAGATTGCATCTTCAATCAACTCAAAGGGAACTTTGAACATGATTGTAATGTTTGTTGAGAGTATTTGTCAGACCACAGCTGGAATACTGTGAACAATTTTGGGTCCCTTATCTGAGGCAAAATGTACTGGCATTTGAGGCAGTCCAGAAAAAAAGTTCTTTAAACTGAGCCCAGGCATGGAATGACTGTCTTATGAAGCCATGCTGAACCCGTAATCTTTGGAATTTAGAACAACGAGAGGCAACTTTATTGAAGCATGCATGATTTTTAGGGATCTTGACAGCATAGTTTAAGAAAGATTGTTTCTCCCTGTGGAAGAGTCTAGTACCAGAGAGCGTAATCTCAGAATAAAGGTTTGCCCGTTTAAGACAGAGATGAGGATGCATTTATTTTCTCAGAAGGTGGTCAATGTGTTGTGTTCATTATTGCAAACGGATGTCAAGACTAGGTCATTGTATATATTCAATTTTAAGATAGATTTATAATCGGAAATGGAATCGAGGGTTATGGGGAAAGGTCAGGAAAGTGGAGTTGAGGATTATCAGATCAGCTGTGATTGTATTGAATGGTGGAGTGGACTCAGTAGGGCCTACATTTGTTCTTACATGTCATAGTCTTATGGTCTTACTGACAATGGTTGTCCTTGTGAAACAGGGAAATTGGGAGGAGACCTGATGTTGTAAATATTGACAATGACAGTGATTTAGAATAAGATATGAGAATTGATATTTGACTATGTAACTATGAAGCTATGAACATAATAATGCAATAGATCACCTAATGATGGAGAGGCTGAAAAGAGAAGTGACATGTAACTGGAAATGTTAATAGCTATTACAATGTGAATCAACATTACTTTGGAATTACTTTGGAAAGACCTTGGCTTCAGGAAGAAAACAACAAATCAGGATAAGTTATTTCATCGTGTCATGGTTCCGAAGGAAGGTCACTGAAACCAAACCATAAACTCTGATTTCTCTCAACAGTGAGTGCAATGAATACATTGGATTAGCCAATCCAGAGAATCAGTTTCGATTGGAGTACATTCTAAACATAGCGAATCAGAAAAACTTCGAATTTACACAGGTAAGTGACTTATGAAGTCTCCAGGAAACTGCATAAATATTAGAATTTAATTTGTATTTTAACTGAGCCTTTGAGTTTTAGGTTTCAGTGAAGTAACATTGAATCTCAGTTTGCTTTTATGGATGGAGCTTGCTAGGTTTGGGTGTGGCTGATCCTCATGATATCCTGACCTTGCAAATATGTCTTGTTGAAAGACAACATTTTTCTATTGGAGTTTTGGAATTAAAAGGGGAAATTGTTTCATGCTAAATTGAGAATGATTGATTGTTAATGGTGCTGCTTGTTAAAATAATGGCATTATAGATGGCTGTAATGAGGTTTCTTGACCAATATAGTTCACTGTAACATCATAGGTTTTGCAAACTCCTTGAACCTTCATACATACTTTCTGAATGCCAAGTTAAAATAGTGAAAATTTAGTGTTATGCTATTTGTTTAATACCCACACTAGTGTGAATTTTTGCAACTGCATCAGGACCCATCAAACCTATTCAGGAGACAATTGGAGGTGAAATAAACTGAACCCCTTTTCTCCAACTTGAGGATCTGGTTGTCTGGATTCACTCATCCTAAGCAGAGGATGCAGTGTGAAATGAGTTTCCTGTGATGCATCTGACACTTCCTGCATTGAGGATGATTTATTCATCTTTGTATTATCTGGGCTATTGTGTTTGCTGATCTCCAGCCTAACAATATTTTCATAAATGAAAGCAAATCTTAGCAGGACTTATACACTTAATGGTAAGGTCTTAGGGAGTGGTCCTGAACAAAGAGACCTTGGAGTGCAGGTTCATAGCTCCTTGAAAGTGGAGTCGCAGGTAGATAGGATAGTGAAGAAGGCGTTTGGTATGCTGTCCTTTATTGGTCAGAGTATTGAGTACAGGAGTTGGGAGGCGATGTTGCAGCTGTACATCACGTGGTTAGGCCACTGTTGGAATATTGCGTGCAATTCTTGTCTCCTTCCTATCGGAAAGATGTTGTGAAACTTGAAAGGGTTCAGAAAAGATTTACAAGGATGTTGCCAGGGTTGGAGGATTTGAGCTACAGGCAAGTGGTGGAGGCTGGTACAATTGCAACCTTTAAGAGGCATTTGGATGGGTATATGAATAGGAAGGGTTTGGAGGGATATAGGCCAGGTGCTGGCAGGTGGGACTAGATTGGGTTGGGATATCTCGTCGGCATGGACAGGTTGGACCGAAGGGTCTGTTTCCATGCTGTACATCTCTATGACTCTCTGAGATGATGCCTGACCTGCTGAGCTTTTCCAGCAATTTCTATTTTTAGTTCTGATTTCTAACATCCGCAGTTCTTTTGGTTTTTTGATTAAATTGTGGTAAATGATTGAATTTCACTTTGAAATATGACAGAAAAGGTGGTTCCACAAAACCAGTTTAAATGTGTATTAATGACTAGGATATTACAACGCAAATTCAAACGTTTAAAATTTGCCACTGGCGCACTTAGATATCAAACTTGGAGGGATGGGATACAGTGTGGATGATACCAATCAGCAACAACATGATGTAGATAAGCAGAATCGATAGGTGGCAGATGGAATTTAATGCAGCGTATTACCATTTCTGTCTAGAAGGACAAGGACAGCCAATACATGGGAACACCACTATCGGTAAGTTCCCCTTCAAACCATGCATCATCTTAACATGAAAATATATCACTATACAGAAGAATCTTGATTATCTGAATGGGATGTGTGGGCATTATTTATTTTGGATAATTGATTATTTGATTAATTGGTTTCCTCTGGGGCTCAGAGTTTTCTCTGAAGTCTGCTCTCCGTTCAGGAGACTAGGCAGCAGCATGCCACACATGAGCCCTGCCCCCTGCCCACCCCATTATCTGGGGAAGGAGGGTTTAGGGTACACCTCTGTGTAGAACTCCAGGGAAAGGGCGGGAGGTCAATCATTTAGGGACGGTGCCTGGACTGTCCAGAACTGTTCTCGGCAGCATTTCAGGGAGCCGAGTTCATTTTTAATCATTTTGCCTGTAAACAAAAGACACGATCACGGTTGAAACAGCGCTTGACGTAATGTTTCTATCGGGACCTTGAGAGCCCCTTCGGATAATCCCAAATTTGGATAATTGATATTCGGATAATTGAGGTTCCTCTGTATTCCTTCACTGCTGCTGGGACACAATCCTAGACCTCCCTTTCTAGTAGCCTTGTGGATACATCTACAGAAAATAAACTGCAACCACTCAAGAAGGAATTCACCACCACCTTCTCAAAGACAACTCAGGATGACCCAGCCAATGTCGCTCACATGGATGAATTTTTGAATGCTTTCTGCTTTTTTAATGCAGGTGGTTTTTATTTCTAGCAGAGGTTCAGGGAAAGACAATACAGTTTCAAAGGCACAGTTTTAAAAATATGCAGAAGCAGAGAAACCACTGGAGATAGCAGGGCATACTGAGGAGAATAATTAGCAAAACAATTGGCATCGTATGTTAAATAGACTAAAATGTAAAAAAAACACAGAGAATTACACTGAATCTTTATAAAGCTATTGAGAGAACTGAGATACTAAGAGAACAAGAAGTGAAGAGAGCAGGAGCCTGAAATATGAAGGTAGCAGGAACAATGACAAAATGAGAATGAAGAGAACAGGAAAGAAGAGTGAGTGTAAACCTGTCGAGAGCAGAAGCTTGGAGACATCTGGCACAAAGTGAGAACATGAAGAGAGGGAGCAGGAGAGGGGAGATAAGAAGTGATAAGAGGAGTACTAAAGAAGAGCCATATTGGATATGAAATATTAACTGTTTCTGTCTCTACAGATGTGACTGGACTCCCTACATCTTTGCAATATTTCCTTTTTAACTGAGAAGAAAGTCCTGGTTTCTGCATTTATTTGCAACCAGGCAGTTTGATTTACTTTTTAGTCTGATTTTTTTCTTGTTGATAGCCTCACTGATGTTTTTACTGCAACATTTGGGTCACTCTTCTTCTTATCTGCAAATGTTTATGGTGCAATCCTATAGTTCATAGCCTTAGGCATCGTCTGAAAGAATGTTTATCTGACAGCATTCCAGCGTCTGGAAAACCACAAGCTTCTTGTGGATCAACCAATAAACAAAGTTTCTATTTAACCTTTGGGGTTGCTACATTACATTACTGTTTGTAGGGAACGAGAACACATTCTTGAGAATAATTTTTGGCACTGAGGGTAAGGAAAATATTTGATTTAATAAGTTAATACCATAACATAGATAGCGGATATTCCATCAGTTCAAATCTATGCGTCCACTGTATGAGCAGATTTCTAATTGACTATAGACTATTTTGAAAGTAATCCATATGCATGAATGCACAATAAAGATAATATGTCGCCATTGAATTTCAATAAAATAGTAAAACTCATTTTTATGTAGTTACCTGTCATTCTGAAGCACTCATAGAGCAATTGCAATTTTCCTGTGTGAATGACTAAGAGGCATAGAGTCATAGAGTAGTAGAGATGTACAGCACAGAAAGAGATCCATAGGTCCAACTTGTCCATGCTGACAAGATATCCCAACCCAATGTAGGCCCATCCGCTAGTACCCGGCTCATATCCCTCGAAACCCTTCTTATTCATATACCCATCCAGATACCTTTTAAATGTTGCAATTGTACCAGCCTCCACCATTTCCTCTGGCAGCCCATTCCACACATGCACCACCCTCTGTCTGAAAAAGTTGTCCCTTAAATCTCTTTTATATCTTTCCCTTCTCACCCTAAACCTATATCCTCTAGTCCGGGACTCTCCCACTAGAGGGAAAAGAACTTGTCGATTTACCCTATCCATGCCCCTTATGATTTTATAAACAACTGTAAGGTCACCCCTCAGCCTCCAGCTCTCCCTATAGCTCAAATCCTCCAACCCTGGCAATATCCTTGTAAATCTTTTCTGCACCCTTTCAAGTTTCACAACATCTTTCCAATAGGAAGAAGACCAGAATTGCACACAATATTTCAACAATGGCCTAACCAATGTCTGGTACAGCTGCAACATGACCTTCCAACTCCTATACTCAATACTCTGTCCAATAAAGGAAAGCATACCAAACGCCTTCTTCACTATCCTATTCTACTTCCAAGGAACTATGAAATTGCACCCCAAGATCTCTTTGTTCAGCAACACTTCCTAATACCTTATCATTAAGTGTATAAGTCCTGCGAAGGTTTGCTTTCCCAAAATGCAGCACCTCACATTTATCTGAGTTAAACTCCAGCTGCTATTCCTCAGCCCATTGGCTCATCTGATCAAGATCTCATTATCACTGAGATAACCTTCTACACTACACCTCCAATTTTGGTGTCATCTGCAAACTTACTAACTATACCTCGTAAGCTCGCACTCAAATCATTTATGTAAACGACGAAAAGTAGTGAACCCAGCACCGATCCTTGTGGCACTCCACTGGCTGCAGGCCTCCAATCTGAAAAACAACCTTCCACCACCACCCTCTGTTTTCTACCTTTGAGCCAGTTCTGCATCCAAATGGCTAGTTCTGCCTGTATTCCATGTGATCTAACCTTGCCAACCAGTCTCCCAAGGGGAATCTTGTCGAATGCTTTTCGAAGTCCATATAGATCACATCTACCACTCTGCCCTCATCAACCCTCTTTGTTACTTCTTCAAAAAAAGCTGTCAAGTTTGAGAGACATGACTTCCCATGCACAAAGCCATGTTGACTATCCCTAATCAGTCCTTGCCTTTCCAAATACATGGGGATGGATGGGGATTCAAACACTTTCCAATCAAATCTGGAGTTAATCAAGGCTGTTCATTCCTCTCTGTTTTGTTTATTTTATTGAATATTTTGTTCACCCCATCAGGAAGGATGTGGGCATAGAAGGGGTGACATTTACAGGCAGTACAAATACTCAGATCAAAGTCTCCCTGTACATGAATGACATCACTATCTTTTGTTTGGATCCACTGTTGGTGTGCAGGCTGATGAGCATGTGGAACAGGTTTGAACTGGCCTTAAGAGACTGCTTAGAGGACAGAGCCAATAATCCTCTGTCCCCTTCACCTTTGTGTTTCCCAAACATGCTGGGAGCATGGTTCAGAGTTGCCAGGATAGGTGCACACAATGAGAAGGAGCAGGTAATAATGGTGGAGTATATAGGCGCAAGTCTTCCTCTCCATTGTGAGTAAAACTTAGTCACTGGGTGTTCAGTGCTTTTGGTGCTGAAGTATGTAGCACAGATCTAGTCCATTCCCCACTCCTGTACCAATGCCAACTTCCACTTGTTCTGGAGGTCAAAAATGGATCATGTTCATAGGGCAATGATATAAAAAGCTTGAGGTAAGCAGGGTGGGGTGGGGGAAATATCCAAAATTGCCTACAATCTTTTAGTGTGGTTATATTTGTATTAGTGTAAAATAATTAATTTGTTTTTTCACCTTAGATAAAGTCAAATTTGGACAGATAGTGAATGCACTTTTGTAATGTCTCTGAATAAAATATAATTTTGGGAAAATAGTTATTGAAATTTTGATAGTGTTGGTTGAAGGCCAAGTGATGCAGGGTACATGGATAGAATACCATTCTGTTTGAATAGTGTCATTGAATCATTAAAGTCAACATAAATCGACATAATGAAAAAGATGATAAAATTTAGGAGCAGAAACAAGCCTCCAGACTGATGTGCCATTCAATACGTTCGTGGCTGTTCTCCTACATAATTTCATTTTCCTGTCTGACTGCATATTTCTTGATTCTCCAATTTTTATGATAAAGGAGCAGTGGAGTAGCACTCTGAGTCAGGTTCTTGTCGCTTTGTCTGCTTTTCTTTTTGTTTAATGTTTTCTCTCTCTCTTTTCTTGTTGTTTTTCTCTTTTATTTTACTTACCTCCTATAGAAGAGTTCCTTCACAGTGACAGCATCTGCGGCTAGGAGTGAGCCCAACATGGACTCAAGTAGGTCGAGAAGCGCAGACTTGTGGTGGCAGTGGAAGCACGTTTGGGTTCTTGGCTGCTTCTGTATCGATGAAGTGATCCTAGCTCATGGTTGCTGTGGGCCCCTGAAGCAGATTCATGGTGCTGGCAGAGCCAGGTTTGGGCTGTTGATGGCATTGGTAATGTCTGCATTGGCGAGGTCCATCAAGGACTCAGTGGCGAGGGCACGGTGGAGGTGAGATGGTTCCCAAGAGTGGCAACTTTTGTTCTCGTGGCAGCAATGCTGAGAAGGGGACTTGTGCCTGGCTACCAGACTCATGGTGCAGCACCTAACAAGAAGAACTGTAAAGTTGAACACATTTTCAACTAATCTAATCTAATCTAATCTAAAAAAAAATTTTCTTTACTTCTTCTTTTTTCTGCCTTCATATTCAATGTTTTGGTTTATTTTTCTGTGTTTTAAGATGGTGCCGAAGAGTAACCAAAATTGTAACACAATACACATGACAATAAATCAATCAAATAAATAAAATTCTCTTAATATTCACAAGTGAGTTAGTTTCGCGTTTAATTCAAATAAATAGCAGTATTGCACTGCAGCGCTCACTGAAGAGGTGGCTCAATCTAGATCATAGGGGCTGTCACTCACAACCTTCTAATCCTAATGTAGTCATGCCACCAAGCTGACACACAAATTAAAAACTGAATCTTCAGTTCTCTTTAATTGCTCCTTCGTTACTCCAACAATATAGTTCACCTAAGATTCTCTGATTTTCATGTCAGGATCTTTGTCTAGTATTGTGACTCTGAGTCATTAATAGTCAGTCACTCGATTCATGGCTATTGCTACCTAGTGTGCTGACAGTTGAATGGTTGCGGCTAAGTGAACAATTATTTACAGGTGAATTCAAATCTAATTCCCAAAGAAAGGGGATGTGACCACAATGTTTCTGATAGGACATTCCATATTGTAATATTTCTCTGCATAAAAGACATGCTCTGAGCATCTCCCTGCAGTCTTTTGGAAATATTCTGGCTGACTGGCCCATGGAAATATATTTTCATTCTTCATCCTCTCAGAAGTTTTTCTAATGTTGAGCATGTCTTTCAAATCTCCTCAAAATCTCTACACAAAGGAATAAATCATCAGTTTCTCAAGATTTATTTTCTTACAGATAAAGCATTTAATCCATGGGATCTTTCATTCCTATTTCAAATAACCTGTTCAGAACTGTTCCTAAGTCTATAGCCTGTCAAAAGCACTGCATGATCCTGAATTGCTATTTTAACTCGAGAATGCTTTACTGAGAAACATAACAGGTCAGGCAGCATCCAAGGAGCAAGAGAATCAACTTTTCGGGCATAAGCCCTTCATCAGGAATGGAGGGCTCACCCTCGAAACATCGATTCTCCTGCTCCTCGGCTGCTGCCTGACCTGCTGTGCTTTCCTAGCACCACACTCTCGACTCTGATTTCGAGTCCTGCAGTCCTCAATTTCTCCTCCTTGCTTTTTAACCTATTTACTTATTATAATATTAAACAAACAGAAAATCTGAAACCAGAGCTCTCTTGCAATTTTGCTTTCTTCTGAAACTAGCTTTACAATGTAAAGAAGATAAATGCCTTTCTCAGTTCAAGGAAACTGTGGCCAATGCTGAATCAATCATATTATAAAAATTGATTGTTTCCCAAAAGGGAAAACATTATTGAAGATCCAGTCATTGGGAATGGTACATCATTGATCACTGTAAGAAATACTTCCTGGAACTGTTTTTAATCTTCTCACTGGGGTTTTACTGATTTGACCATAGACAGTGTTGAGTAATGACCCAAAGTTTTCTATTTTCTGAATCAATATAGCATTTACCATTTTGTCATAAACGTGTTTTATTAGTTTTTGTGATCTTATATTCTGCCAATTTAAAATATATTTCCAATAAACTGGACAAATCTAGATTAATGGTAATCTTAAAGCATGGATGTTCCATTGTGAACCAGTAACTAGATGTTTTAAAAGTAATATTTCATTAATTGTTTTAATTGTAGTAGGGACTTATAAAGTCTCCAGCGACATCAGTTGAGATTTAAACCCACAAGGCAAAAATGAATGGCATTTTTTTATTCCTGTCAATGCTATTTAAGATGGAGAAACTTGGACAGAGGTGATGGGACTAAACTGTTCCTATTGGTGAAAGAATTGAGAACATGAGGGCACAGATTCAAGGTAATTATCAAAGGAAGCAATGATGACATGATTTTTATTTCACAGTGATTGGAATCTAGATTGCATTGCCTGAGAATGTGATGAGTTAGGTTCAACGAAGGCATTCAAGTGGTAATTGGATTATTATCGGAAAAGGATAAAAATGTACAAGCTGCAGAGAAAGGAACCTTTCTGTGGTTGAGTTGTTCCTTTAGACAACCAAAACAAACATGACAGGTTGGATTGGCTCCTTCTGTGCTTTAAACAATTTGTGGTTGTATAATTAGGCACAATACGCTATAATAATGATATAAACACAAATATTGAGAAGTCATTAAACACTGATAACTTAAAAATTATATGTGCTAATATTTGATTTAAATTTAGATGTAGCAATGCCTAATTATTCCCTAGTTCCATAATAAACTAGACTTGGATAACATGGAATTGAAGAATCCAACAGTTTTTTTTAACAACCAGATGTTTTCTCAGATAATTAGTGCCCCAGCTGATATCATGCCAGGAGGTTACACAGAACTTCATACTTCCTGTAACATGGCATGCTTCAAGTGATCCCAAGTAAGATGGAATATGAAGCATTCAGGCTGTGTGATATTGTGATAACATCATGAGCACAAAACTATTCTATGTGATGTGTCTCTTAAAAAAAGATGTGATATACTGACTATGAACATAAAATAACATGGCACACTCTTACAAAAGTTTAGGACATTTCAGGTCACATTGTGACCACTACAAGGCCTGAATAAAACTGAAAAGGCAAGAATAAAACTGGATGAACTATTCAGCACTAGAAAATAAAGGCAAACATAAACTGCTGATCATGTAAAATTCTAACATTTGGAGATTTGTGCCTAAAATGGGAAAGTTGTCTCATAAACTAGTCAAGCAAGATCTTGTTATAGCACTACTCAAGGAATCATACCCTACAGACACTACAGTCACTGCGTATGTCGTGGCTTTCTGATTGGATAGATCCTGCGGAAGTGATAGCAGAGTGAAAAACATAATAGGCAAGTTGCCCTGTGAATCCTCAATATTGACTCACAGGAAGTGGCTACAGGGAAGTAAATATCAGTGAGCCTAACATCAGTCATTAGGTAAATGCTAGAAACTATTAATAAGGCAGTCTTAACAATACACAATGAGTTTATGTGATTTTATTGAAGGAAAATTCTGTTTGATAAAATTAGAGTTCTTTAACAATGTGTATCCAGTGAGGTAGATAAAGGGGAACCGTTAGTTGTTGGTATACCTAGATTTCTGAAAAGCATTTGATAAGTTGCAACATAAAGAATTACTGGACAAGATAAGGACTCATAAAGTTGAGGGTAATATAGTGGCATGGAAAGAAGGCAGGCAGTGAAGTGTTAAATACATAAGACATGATTCTAAGTATCAGTTATTTATAAAATTTATTGAAGACTTAGATGAAGACGCAGAGAGCAATGTGTCTACATTTGCTGATAATATAAAATTGAGTGATAAGCTCATCTATGGTGAAGACACAGAGATGTTGCAAAGAGATCTAGACAGGGCAAGTGAGTAGGCCTCAGGCTGACAGTTAGAGTACAATGTACGGAAGTGTGTAATTATTTAGTTGCAAAAAAAGCAGAATTTTTCTTAATGGTATGAAACTTGTAAATGCTGTTGTCCACACAAAGTTGATTGTGTTTCTACAGGCACAAAATCAGTCATGATTGTAATAACTGGCGGAATAAGTTTTATGGGACTTAATATCTACTCCTGTTCCTGTTTCTTGTGTTCCTGTGTTGTGTGCCAAGAACAATATTTGACCCTCAACCAATAGATTAATTTTCAGCATATTGCATCAATCTCAATAATTTCCACAAGCATAAACGCAATTGAACAATCATTGTTGCATCTACGATTTGTCAACAATTCTGTTATCGATGTATAATCCAAAACACTGATTAAGTGGACTCTATTTTTTTGTTTGTTAGTAATTTCTAGATTCCAGTTTAGATTGATCAAAGAGAATTTACGTAACACATTTACTGAAATATTAACAAATGAGTGGCACACATGAGACAAACCAAGTTATGGTGACATGCAGGAGCAGACATTTAATGACCTGACAATTAGTGAAGTTTACTTTTAACAACAATTGCAAATGATTTAGTCTTCACAGAGTTTCTAGATGGAAATTGCTTTCTTGGTATTTTTAACAATTATTTCATCAAACCCAATCTACTCTGCAAGGTCAGGTTTTATGTGAGGAGTGTGGAGCAGCCTCTATTACACACTATTATATAATAGTTCAGCACGAATGCAAGTCTATTTGGCCCAACAGGTACATAACATTATAATAAAACAAAGGACTGTGGTTGCTGGAAATCTGAAACAAAAACAGAAAATGCTGGAGAAATTCAGCAGGTCTGTCAGCATCTGTATACGAAAACGGGGTTAATATTTTGAGTTCAGAGACCCTTCTTCAGAACTGATAATAGCTCGGAAGAGGTGGCATACAAGCTGAAGACAGGGGTAGGGGGAATAGTGAGAGGAGGAGATGGAGGTGGAGATGGAGCTCAGAGAGAGACAGGAAATAGTTAGGACTGTAGATGCTGGAGAGTCAGAGTCAATAAAGCGTGGCATGGGAAAAAGCACAGCAGGTCAGGTAGCATCCAAGGAGCAAGGGAGGCAATGCTTTGGGCAGGACCCTTCATTAGGACTCATGAAGGGTCCTGATGAAAGGTCATGCCCAAAACATTGACTCTTGCTCCTCAGGTGCTGCCTAACCTCCTCAGAGAGAGATAGTTCAGAATAATATTTACACTCCACATCAACCTGGCTCCTGACTTTTAATATTCATTCATTGGTTGTGGGTGTTGCTGTATTGCCTATCTCTAATTACCCTTAAGAAGGTGATGGTGAGCTACCTTCTTGAACTGCTGCAGTCTGTTTGCCAAAGGTAGACCTACAATGCCATAAGGGAAGAAGTTCCAGGATTTTGGGCCAGTCAAATTGAAGGAGCAACAATATATATCCAAGTCTGAATGGCTAGTTCAGTTCAGTTTCTGTTGATATTGATATTGAGTGTGTCAGCAATGGTAATGCTGTTGAATGTCAAGGGGTGCCGGTTAGATTTCTCTTTTTGGAGGAGGACATTGCCTGACACGTGTAGAATGTATGTTACTTTTATTTGTCAGCCCAAACCTGGATATTTTCCATGTCTTGCTGCATTTTGACATGGATTGCTTCTGTATATGTCAATCTAGCAATATGAACATAGCTTTCTATTCCCTCCTCAGGTATCCATTCAGTTTCTCCTTAAATGCATCTATTGTGACCTTGACTATTCCTTATGGTGGGACTATCTGCAATTTGACCATCCTCTGGGTTAAGAAGTTGTTCCTTGGATTTATTATCCAAGGTGGCTACCTTATACATTTATAACCCAATTCTTATCTATGCCGTCTGGAAACAGCTTGTCCATGTTTCTCAGTCAACCATCAAGCTTCACAATCTTTTTCATTGATCGTTACAGACTCTTAGTTCCAGTATTATTGCGGTAATGCTTTTCATCATCCACATTACCTTGAGATCTTTTGATCCCTGCAAGATGATAGTCACACAGCAAACAATCCATTTTAAATGGGGTGTCTTCAAATGGTACACATTTGCTCATGTCTGAACAGACTAATCCTTGAGAGGTTTCACACATAAAACAACCAAATGTAGTTGGGGGTTGTTTTTTACACCATTAGTGCCTGTTGCCAAGTTGGTGTAGCCACTGGTAATTATGAGAGGCACCACAGCCAACATAGAGTGCTAACATTTTCTTCTGTCATCAGCGAGTGACTCCAAATGCTTAATGATCAATATCTAGGGTTTTAAATGTCAAATTTGAAAAAAAATGTGTGAAGGGGATCTTTGAAAGTCCTGGCGGTTGTCTGTTTGCAGCTGCCTTATCATACAGAAAGATGTGTTTGCCTTCCATCTCATCTCCATAATGCACTTCAGGGTGGAAATGGAAAGTGTTGAGCTTCTTTCCTGATTATCCATAAGTCATCCAACGGGTGAATTTTACAGTTTTTGGTAGGGGAATCTGACCGAGGATTGCATGAATTGCCAACTCCTATTGACTGAATAAACACATCTTGTGGACACTGCTGGCTGACTGCAGGAAGTTAGCCAACATCTGAGTGGAATGTTGGGCAGCGCACTCAATGAGGGAGAATGATAGTACATCTGTGGACAGAGGAGGTATACTGAAATAACTGCACAGAAGCCGGTTCCTGTCACCAATTCATCCTTCATTTGCTAGCGCACAGTACACTTGCTGTGGCCAGCCAGCTTGGAGTCAGTCCTCAACTGAGGAGATTCTAATCTCCTGATTATATTGGTCATTCAAGACTTCCTCTAGTAGGTCCACCTGGTACCAATCACTACATTCCTTCCCACCCAGGTCTGGGGATGTAGCTTCTGTTGTGACATTTTTGCCCCACATAAGGTTCATCTGACTTGGACTCAGACATGGGCAGCGTGGCCCATCTCGTATGTATGGAACATCTTGGAAGTGTTTCCTCCTCTTCTTCCATTGGTAACAGTATTGAGGCTGCATCCATTTCAGACTCTTAGGTTTCCTTGACACGAGACGGAAGGGGCACACCTGCAGGCTCTGCCGGGCCTTTTGGCTGTTCTGAGGGGCTTGGTTTGTTTTGCTCCTGCCCTGTTTGCAAGATAACAGCTTTCAGGTGATCCATGTGTTTGTTCAGGACTGTATCACTTACACGAACTTTGTAAATCACGGGACCTGACCTCACATCAAATTCACCTTGTACCCATAAAGGGCCATTTCCATGACTCTGGCACCAAACTTCATCCCCTGACTTACATTGTCTCTCACTGAGAGGTAGCATTTGGCCAGCATTGGTGTTCCTGCTTCCACTTTACAGAGTCTGCATACTGACAGCAATGGGAATGGCTTGCCAGTCCAGATCCTCAACAACTGATTAGCTACTTGGCTGAGACTCAGCTTTGTTGTGGGGTTCTGCAATGGGTTGGACTAGGGTCCATCTTCTCAGGCCATGCCCTGCGCGAGATTCTGTGATTGTCTCCACTCAGATGGTGTTCCCAAGCTCAGTTGGACAGGTGAGGGTGTCCACTTCCATTGGGATGTCCTGTAGCTTTTAGATGTTGGATGTTGTGTTACTTTAGAGTATTATTCTGGATCTTTGTCAGGCAGGTAATAACATTTGAACACACCTGTCCTATTTTCTTTATGAGTAAGAAGTGCTTAGGAAAAAATCTAATTCCTGCTCTTTAACTTACTTTGACTGTCTATAGGTGGCTGAAAGAATGGATCCAGCAGCCTCTGACGGACTGTGTCCAAGCCTGGCTTGAAGGTTTCATAAGGCTCCAGGAGAGCCTTCCTCCATGCTCTGAATGATCAAACAGGTCTTGATACCTGCCTAGGTTCCCATGGCTATTACTGCATTGGAGGCAGTTCAGAGAAGGGTCACTGGATCAATTCCAGAGATGAAAAGCTTGTCATATGAGGCGAGATTGAGCAGTTTGGGTCTTTATTCATTGGAGTATAGAACATTGAAAGAAGATCTAATTGATGTACACAAATGCAAAAGGGGATTGACAAAGTAGATATAGATGTTTTCCCTTAAGGGGCAATCTAGAATGAGAGGTCATAGTTTTAAACTAAGAGGTGACAGATTTAAAATAAAGATGAGGAGGAATTACTTCTCTCAAAGAGTTGTGAATCTTTGGAACTCCATACCCGAGTTTGCCATAGATACCAAGACACTGAATAAGTTAAAGGAAGGGATAGACAAATCTTTCATTAGTCTCTGCTTAAAGGATTATGGAAAGTGCAGTTGAGACAAAGGTGAGATCAGCAATGATTGTACTAAATGGTGGAACAGGGTTGAAGGGCTAAATTGTCTACACCTGCTCTGAGTATGATCTTACGTTCTTAAACAGAAAGTGAAGTCTTACTAGTCAGACTGAAGCAGCCTAGATGGCATTTGTAGAAGAGGTCAGCAGTCATGGGGTCATCCAACAAAACTTAGTTATGGTTCTGTAAAAGATTACAGCAAGAGTATATCATTCAGTGATGGATTTATCTGGAACATGTGATGTGTGTTAGATATGGCATCATACATCATCACAAGGCAGCATGAAACAGAGAAACCACAATGCCTGGCAACGGGGTTTTAAGTGGAACTGCAATGTCAGTTAGTTAGCAAGAGGCATTAAGAAATGCATGGCTTTCTCCAGTGAGAGTTGGCAATTATCCTAAGGGGTCATTGATAGGATACTGTGTTTGCGTTGTGGCCTTTGTATTCTATCTGAAGTCAGGTGCCTAGAACAGGGTGAAAGGGCTGTGAGGGGTCTTGAACATATTCAAATGCTTTACCTCTCAGGAAAGAAGGGTCAGCCAAGTGGTAAATTAAAGGGCAGCTGAGCAGCTCCTGCCACTGTCAGTGTCCACCTTTCAGGGTGTATTTCAAAGGGGCCACTGTGAAGGTGACTCTCACCATGCTGGGGTTGTCATATTCTCAGGCAACAGAGGGCATCTGCAAAGCCATGCCAGGCTTCACCATAAATTCTTCCGAGGGCGTAGAAACATACTACATTATCCAAAAAAAATTATAAAAAGTTCATGAATCACACTTTTTAATTAATTCATGAAATGCTTACAGTCTCACTCGCAATACTAGCATTTATTGAGCATCTCATACTGAGAAGGTGGTAGTATACAGCCTTCTTAAACGGCTGCAATCAATGTGTGAAGGCTCACTCATGGTGCTGTTAGGAAGAGTGTTCCAAGAATTTGACCCAATGACACTAAAGAGACAGTGATACAGCTTGAAGTCAGGATGATGCATAGGGGAACTTGCCACTGGTGGTGTTCTCAAGCGGATGCCACCCTACATTGGTCACATTTTGGAAGGTACTGTCCAAGGAACTTTGCTAAATTAATTTGCTCCATGTTGTAGATGGTGAATACTGCTGCCACTGTCTCTTGGTGGTGGAGAGAGTGAATGTTGAAGTTGATGCATGGCTGGAGTGAAGCTTCATGAATGTCTTTAGAGCTGGACTCATCTAACCAAATGTAATAATACATGACACTCCTGACTGGTATCCTGAAGGCTTTAGGTAAACGAGGATTCAGTTACTCCTGCACAATACCCAAACTCTATTCTTGTTGTCATAGTATTTAGATAGCAGGGTCAGTTCCTTTTCGATGTATTCTCATGAGCTTTGAGTAACAATGGTCAGCATTTATATCACACGTGAACCAGACAGGGTAGAGATGGTAGATTTCCTTCAGTAAAAGTTATGAGTGAGTTAGTTGGATTTTTAGCATCAAATCATTCTAGTTTCTTGATCTCCATTACTGAGACGAGCTTTTGTACCATATTTTATGCATTGAACACAAATTCTACCAACCTTCATATGGGCCTTTAACCCATGTCCCCAGAGCCTAGCCTTGACATTTGAATTACTAGTCTAGTGACATCCCACAATGGCACCATCTATCTCCATCATTTCAATTGATGCTGCAGTTCAATAGTGTTTCATGTGTGCTGTGTGATAGTTTTGATTTGGATAGACTGCATGCCGTTTAAGGGAGTTAGTGCTCATGTGAGTCGCTCTGATCAGCCTTATGTAGTTGCTGTCCACTGGTATTTGTACAAGGGGCCCTGGTATCTATGTGAGGGAAATAATAGGGAAAAGAATCCCACATCTCCTTAGCATCCCAACTCTTCTGTAGACCATATGTGGACAGATGGCGAGCATGGATCACCTCCTCATTACCAGACTCACCCTAAGATGATAGGGCTGTATCTGTCAGACCTTCCCTGCCATGGCTTCCCCTCATTGTGCAAAGCACAATGACTAAGTCTCTAGCAGGTGTATATTGTAGAGTGCTATCTCATCTACCTATGCATCCAAAAGGCATTTTGAACTGATCAATTGTCTGGTTAATTGTCTAATTAATGATGACACTTGTGAAGGGCTATTGTTAAATCAGCTCTCAGACTCTGTGTGTGGATTTCTTACAGGGCTTATCATCCATTTCCTTTGGGGGCAATTTTTATTGCTCATCGGGCAAAGGTTCAAGGCTACTACATATGCCTGTAAGCTGAGACGACCAAAGTCAGTATCCATCACGATTACTCCTTGGATAATGGACAGTAACATTTTCCATTGTTTACAATAACGCATTAGCTAGGTATTCCTCAAATTAAATCCTTTTCTATTGACAATGGTCCTGTTTGTCCAGATGAACTTTTAGAGTCACATGTAAATTTATGATTCTTCTTTGGAAACCTAACCATGCAAGTAAAACTCAGATTCCAGTATGAATGGAACTGCCACTGATAAAAGAGATGTACTCAGGGTCAGGCCTGACTAAGGCCTCCTAAAAATCTTCATACAGTGATAGATCACAATCATCAAACTTAATGTTCTTAATGTGATGCCTGAAATACTCTGGAGGTGAAGAAACTCAAAGCAATAGTCATTTGTGACACCAAAAGTGGACATCAATACAACTGGAGGAGAAAGTGAGGACTGCAGATGCTGGAGATCAGAGCTGAAAATGTGTTGCTGGAAAAGCGCAGCAGATCAGGCAGCATCCAAGGAACAGGAGAATCGACGTTTCGGGCATAAGCCCTTCTTCGGAATGAGGAAAGTGTGTCCAGCAGGCTAAGATAAAAGGTAGGGAGGAGGGACTTGGGGAGGGGCGTTGGAAATGCGATAGGTGGAGGGAGGTCAAGGTGAGGGTGATAGGCCGGAGTGGGGTGGGGGCGGAGAGGTCAGGAAGAAGATTGCAGGTTAGGAAGGCGGTGCTGAGTTTGAGGGATTTGACTGAGACAAGGTGGGGGGAGGGGAAATGAGGAAACTGGAGAAATCTGAGTTCATCCCTTGTGGTTGAAGGCGCACCGACCTTTACACCGCTGAGGCGGCGCACCATCCTTTAC
>NC_057711.1:81357365-81378277 GCF_004010195.1 Chiloscyllium plagiosum | reverse complement strand
AGGGAGTCACGGAGGGAGTGGTCTTTTCGGAACGCTGATAGGGGAGGGGAGGGAAATATATCCCTGGTGGTGGGGTCCGTTTGGAGGTGGCGGAAATGACGGCGGATGATACGTTGTACATGGAGGTTGGTGGGGTGGTAGGTGAGGACCAGTGGGGTTCTGTCCTGTTGGTGGTTGGAGGGGCGGGGCTCAAGGGCGGAGGAGCGGGAAGTGGAAGAGATGCGGTGGAGGGCATCGTCGACTACGTCTGGCGGGAAATTGTGGTCCTTGAAGAAGGAGGCCATCTGGATTGTACAGTTTTGGAATGGGTCCTCCTGGGAGCAGATGCGGCGGAGACAAAGGAATTGGGAATATGGGATGGCGTTTTTACAGGGGGCAGGGTGGGAGGAGGTGTAGTCTAGGTAGCTGTGGGAGTTGCCATGGGCACCCGCATGGGCCCCAGCTATGCCTGCCTCTTCGTAGGATATGTGGAACAGTCCATCTTCCGCAGCTACACTGGCACCACCCCCACCTTTTCCTCCGCTACATCGATGACTGTATCAGCGCTGCCTCATGCTCCCACGAGGAGGTTGAACAGTTCATCCACTTTACCAACACCTTCCACCCCGACCTCAAATTCACCTGGACCGTCTCAGACTCCTCCCTCCCCTTCCTAGACCTTTCCATTTCTATCTCGGGTGACCGAATCGACACGGACATTTACTATAAACCGACCGACTCCCACAGCTACCTAGAGTACACCTCCTCCCACCCTTATAACTACTAGATCATAGGCGAGCTTGTCCTTGGCCAGCTGGTTTCCTCCTTCTTCTCTACTCCACATTGCAGGAAGAGCCTTCCACAGAATCATGCTGGATTTTAAACATGCATTGAATGACAGTATTCTCAATTTCTAAATGCAAAATCTATCCCCTGTTTCACAGCCATACAGCAAGGTGCTGAGAACATGGGCTTATATTCATCAGTTGGTTCCTAAGGGCTAGCTTGATGTTCCTCCATGCGTTTTCATGATTTGATCAAACATAACAGCTGCTTTAAGTATGCAGGTATCAAGAAAGGTCACTGTTTTCCCTCCACAGATGCTGTCAGGCTTAGTGGGTTTTTCCAGCAATTTCTGTTATCGCTTCTGCATCATTAGTGTGAGTCAGTGCATTATCTATTCTGTATTGCATTAACCACTTTGAAGCATGCAATTGTTGCTTTACTTTCATATTAATGAATATAAATTGATTTTGGCAGAGTTTTGTGTGCTGAGTTTGTCTTGCAGTAGTGGAATGGAACATTGAAGGAGAAATTATACTCTGACTGAACAACTGAATTGTTCAGAATCACACTGTAAGCTTTTGGTATAAATTCTGTGTCTTACAATTGTGTCCTCCACAACCATCTGATGAAGGAGCGGCGCTCCGAAAGCTAGTGCCTCCAAGTAAACCTGTTGGACTGTAACCTGGTGTTGTGTGATTTTCAACTGAATTGTGGGTATGAGAACAGCAAGGTAGAATAAGAAAGTCAATCAAGACACAGAGGTGAGGTAGTAAGAGTCTGCAAGTTGATTGTTTTTTCAATTGTGCTGGAGCTGTGACCTCATTATTTGTCACTATAAAAATGCCTTCTTCTACCCACTTTGGACATTGATAAAGGTGTTAGTAATAACAACTCACTCATTTACTTGTGCTTGTTCAAGTGCAGACTTGAGGTTGGAGTCTTGAGAGAATGCAGATTCGAACAAGTCAATGATATAACTAAAAGCTAAGTGGCCCAACTTTTAAATTGTACTGCTATTCTCTAGTCAAAATAGTATATGGAAGTGATGTGGTCCCACAGTAATCCTTGTGAACGACCTCTTTTCTGGCTTGTGCAGTATGGAGGAAGCCTTATCTGGTTTGTAAACTGCTCTGGAATGCATGATTGCTTGAGAGACATTCACTGCTAAGAACACAGTAGAACTTAAGCATAATAAAAGTTGAGAAAAATGCTAATCTTGATTGCCACTGTCCTTGTTATTCCCTATGTTGGCAGTTGATTATATACCTTCTTGTAACAGATTGCACAATGTGCCCTTGAATCTGAAGAAGCGTTTCTCATCCGTCATTTCAACATAGTTGCGCATGGGCCTGTTGTTACCGTCAATAGCATGTTGGTGGATGCAGTAAGTTTGCCTCACTGCCAGCTGAGAGAAATTACATCTTTTGTTTGTTTTTCTTTGTCCTCTTTGATGGAATCCTGTGAGAGAATTCCTTCAATGGCATCAAATGAAAAAAAAATAACAGCTTCAAGAAAACCCTTCCATTTAAATTAGTAAACTGTGGGAGCAGGGCGACAAAACAGCATTTAAAAACATAAAGCTCTTAGAGTGTAGGAAATGCGATGAATCAGTCATGATTGGTCATAACCTAATTACTCTGAAAGCATCATGAGTTAACCACTCAGATTGTGGCTGAATGTATCTGCGGAGATAGTAGTTCTTTTTCCTGGATTGTTACCTGAGTCACCTACAAATTTTCATAGAACTAAGGAAATTTGGGAAACAAGCGTGTGGTTAAAGGAGTGGTGTGGGAAAGAAAGGTTCCATTTTGTGGGGCACTGGCATCAGTATTGGGACTGGAAGGAACTGTACCATTGGGATGGACTCCACCTGAACCAGTTTGGGACCAGGTTCTGAGTGGAAAGGCTGAATAGGTTGGTCACTGAGTAGGTTAGGACTTTGAATAAGTTAAGGCGAGGAAAGCTCAGGAGAAGTTGTTAAGTTTTCGGGAACAAGAAATAGGATAGAGAAAATGGAAAGGGTTAGGAATCTAACTTTGGGAACAGCAGAAAAGAGGATAAATATGAGAAAGGGAAGTAGCAATTAATACAGGACTGGGAGTGTTGTACATAAATGTGCACAGTTTACGAAACAAGGTCAATGAACTTGTAGTGCAAATTGAAATTGGCAAGTACAATGTTGTGGGTATCACAGAGATGTGGCGACAAGGGGAACAGGGCTGGGAGCTAAATATCCGAGGATACACATGCTATTGAAATGACAAGCAGATGGGTAGAGAAGGTGGCTTTGCCTTGTTATTAAGAAATTCAATTAAATTGATCACAAGAAGTAATAATAAGGTCGGAATGCATAGCATCTGTGTGGTTAAGGCTAAGGAACCACAATGGAAAAAATACCCTGATGGGAGTTATGTACAGACCACTGAGCAGCAGTAGTGAAGAATGTAGCAGAATGTAGTGAAGAAAATAAATTAATGGATAGAAAAGGCACGTAAGAAAGGCACTATTATGTTAAATATGGGGGACTCCAATATACAGGTGGAATGGGAAAACCAGGTTGGTAGCAGATCGCAAGAAAAGGAATACGTGGAAGGTCATGAGATTTTTTTGGAGCACGTTGTGTTACAGTCCATGCAGGAAGAGGCAGTTCGGGATTTGGTAACGTCGAATAAGGCAGACTTGATGAGGGAGGTTAAGGTGAAGGAACCCTAGGGGATAGTGAATACATCTTAATGAAATACATCATAATCAACCCTGCAGTTTGAGATGGAGAAAGTTGAACCGGATGTAAAGGTATTGAAATTAAGTAATAGTAACTACAACAATTTACAGAGTTGATTGGAAAGGGAGCCTAGCAGGGGAGATGGAGAAGCAGTAGCAACAGTTTCTGAGTGTAATTCAGGAGGCATAGCAAATATTCATTGCAATGAAGAAGAAAGATACCAGGGGACAGTGATGCAACAATGGAAATCAAGGGAAGACAGGGAGATCATAAAGGCAAAAGGAAAAGCACATGATTTGATGAAGATTAATGGGAGGGCAAAGCATTGGGATGTCTTTAAAAGTCAGTAGATGGCAATAAAAAGAGCAATATGGGGGTAGAATATAGAATATTAGGTTAAGCTAGCTACTAATATAAAAGCAGATTAATAGAATTATTTTAGATATATAAAAGATAAGAGAGAGATAAGAATAGACATTAGATCACTGGAGATTGAGGCTGGAGAAGTAGCAATGAGAAACACTGAATGGCAGACAGACTGAATAAGTACTTTGCATCAGTTATGATTACACTATGGCTTTAAAAGGTGTATTTTGTTTGGTTTGTTTATGAAGAGAAGTTGAGACAGAGGTGTCAAGTGTTCTGGTTCCAAAACAATAAAGTAAACATCTTGTGAGGCTTTAAGGTCTTTTGGAATTCGAACAACAGAAACTGGATGAAGAGTTGGGCTCAAGTTCTCACAGAATTAGGATGTTGGTTTAATTTTCAATAGTTACTGGGGTCCTGAAGCTGGATGTGGAAGCTGTTATATGTCACTCCTTGCTGTAGCAAAACACTTGAATTCGCTCTCTCTCTCTCTTTATCTCAGAATTTTCTCTTGATGTTCTTTCCTCCTGTACTGAAGAAAGGTGCTGTGAGACAATCTATTTTACTGAATTTGCCTCTGCCAAGAGTGTGTTTTGGGTTGTTACTATCTTGGAATGGCTAATCAGTGGTAGTTAATATAAGCTAATTTTAAAATTCTTATTTTGTCCGAATTTTACTGTAGTGTAAAAATACTGTGTGTTTTGCTTCAAGCCTGGTAGTTTGACCAATCAAATTGAGTCCAGAATACAGCACCTTATACGGTGGGATCTTAGCCAGCTTCCTATAATATTTTGAGGAGGCTTGGTCTGGTCCATAATACAGTCTTCATAGTGGAAGACACGAGTAGCTTACTAGAACTTCAAGAGAGTCAGGGGCCGAGGTGAGTGTAGTGGTCATCACTAAGGCAAATGTCTTGAGAAAACTGAAAAGTATGAAGGTGGATAAATAACCTGGACCAGATTGACTACACCCCAGAGTTCTGAAGGAGAGAGCAGAGGAGATTGTGGAGGCTTTCATAGACTTTAAGGAATCACTGGAATCAGGGAAGGTGCTAGAGGACTGATTAATGTAACACTCCTGTTTAAGAAGGGAGGGAGATAGAAGACAGGAATTTATAAGGCTGACCCTCTTGACCTTGGTTGAAGATGAAATTACAAAGTCCATTATTTAGGATGAGATTATGGAATACTTGGAAATGTATGGTAAAATTGGGCTAAATCAGCATGGCTTCATCAAGGGGAGGTCATGCCTGACAAATCAGTTAGAATTTTTTGAGGAGGTAATGACCAAGTCAGACAAAGGAGAACCAGTGAATGTGATCAATTTGAATTTTCAGAAGGCCTTCAATGTGTTGTACACAGGAGGCTGCTAAAGAAGGTAGGAGCCCATGGTGTTAGGGGCATGGTGTGAACATGGATAGAGGATTGGCTGACTGGCATAAGGCAGAGAGTAGTGATAAAATGGTCCTTTTCATGATGGCAGGCAATGACTAGTGGAATTCTGCAGGGGTATGTGTTGGGTCCTTTGCTGTTCACGTTATGCATTAACAATCTGGATGAAGGAACTGAAGACATTCTTGCTAAGTTTACAGGTGACACAAAGATAGATGGAGGGACAGGTGTTGAGGAAGTGGGAAGGCTGCAGGAGAAGTTGGACAGGCTAGCAGAGTGGGAAAGTAAGTGGTACATGGAATACAATGTGGAAAAGTGTGAGGTTACGCACGTTGGTGGGTCGGCTTCTGAAATCTGAAACAAAAAGGGACTTAGGAGCCCGAGTTCAGAATTCTCTTAAGGTTGACATGCAGGTTTCTGTAGGCAGTTAGGAAAGCAAATGCAATGTCAGCATTCATTTCAGAAAGGCTAGAATACAACAGCAGAGATAGACTAAGTCTATTTTAGGCTCTGATCAGACTGCATTTGGAACATTGTGAACACGTTTGGGCCTGTATCTAAGGAAGGATATGCTGGCATTGGAGACGGTCCAGAAGAGGTTCTCAAGAATGGTCCCAGGAATTAAGGACTTGATATATAAGGAGCAATTCAGTACTCTGGGTCTGTAGTCGATGGAGTTTAGAAGGATTGGGGTGGGAGGGTGGAGGGACGGGGGGATGCGGATCTGAAAGAAACCTACAGAATACTGTGTGGTCTTCGTAGGGTAGATGTGGAGAAGATGTTTCCACTACTAGAAGAGACCATGACCCGAAGACAGAATGAAGGGACAACCTTTAGAACTGAGATGAGGAGGAATTTCTTCAGCCAGATGGTGGTGAATCTGGGAATGCACTGCTGTGGAGGCCAAGTTGTTAAATGTCTTTAAAGTAGAGGTAAGTATGTTCTGATTGGTAGAGGTATCAAGGGTTACAGGGAGAAAACGGGAGAATATATCACCCATGATTGAATAGTGGAGCAGACTTGATGTGCCAATGGCCTGATCCTAATCCAACATCTAATAATCTCTTGGTCTAAAGAACATCTGTGAACAACTTGGGTTTTCAAGAACAATACAGCAGCTTTTACAAATACTTTTCTGAACCAGCTTGCAAATAACAAAACTTACATTTGATTTTGCAGTTTATCACAGTGGTAGGTGAAATAATGACTTCAGGTACTACCAGTACAGAATCATATTTATTAGTCATACCCAGTTAGTCATTCATTTAGATCGAATTTGCCTTTGTAATGAAGTGGGACCAATTAAGTGAAAAACTGACAACCAGGTCAACAATTTAGAGCAACTCTCAGGGTAGAGAGGAAACTATTAAGCTCTTAAATTTAACATTTTCAGGTACCCAGCTCTTACTGTTCCCGCTGACGAAAACCAGTGGATTACCAAGAAGTTTTAGACTGTATGGATAAGTCATGACAGCATAAATAACTTAATAAATATCTTTAAGAATGAAGCTGATAAAATTGAATTCATGAGTGATTGGCCATTTTCCAGAATGGAGTAACCAGTTTACTGAATTTTATTCCATTTGTATGTTTCAGTGGGAAAAAGTCATTGAGAATTTTAATGAGTGTGTTTTTGTCTTACAATAACAATGCTGAGGAATGGAAAGTTTCTATTCTTTGTTCTCTATGTCAGCATCAAACTTTCCTACATCAGATCTAGGATGGGGCAGACAATTTTAAGAACTCACTGCTGAATCAGGAATCACTCCTGGCACCAACACCTGAAGAACTCCAAGACATCAATTAGTAGAACTAGCTGAACATATTGGACATTTATATCATAACTGCACTTTCATCAAATTTTGCAAATAATAGTGAATGGCACTCCTTTATTTTCTGTGCACGCCACATGTTGAAAGAAATGCCTTTCAGTGTTTGAAATCAGCAAAAGTTCAATCTTTTTACTTTGCATTGTTATTTTGAGCTGTATGAAATATGGAATGTGCAAGCTTTTATCGCTTATCAATGGAACTCTTACTGGCAGATCCTGTGTAGTTTGTTCTATTGAAGACTCTATCCAAATCTATTTCATCTCCTGAGGAACGTGAATAATCACAGATACAACTTCCAGGAAGATTAAGCTCTGTCAAATGTCTCTTTGACACCCAAAGGTAGTTGAGCAAAACTCTAGGATATCAATCTAATGTTACAATCCCCATTAGTCAATCCTGACTAGCCATGCTTTACACACGACAGTTTCTCCATCTCAGCAGCTATACAAAAAACAAAAGTGTTTCATCTATGTCTGTACTTCGCCATATAATCTTTCACATTTAATCCTTAACTATAAGTTGTTCTGTTTGCTTTACAGAAATTTATCTGTGTTACACGAGATGGTTTTGGTGGAATTCTGTTACTGTGTGGGATGGGAGTGGGGAGTGGAATTTAACTCAAGTGTCACGGTATCTGACAGAAAACCGAGAAGAGGTCTCACCAAAGTAGAATCACAGCATGACTTCCTTGATCCTGCACTCATCTTACAATAAATGTCAATATGTTACTTACTTCTCCAACTGTTTTTCCATCTGTGCATTAAATTTGTGATTTTTGAAGAAGGATATCTAAATCCCTCTGAACATTAGTATTCAATAATTTCTTACCATTCTTTCTCAGTGAAGTGAATAACCTCATATTTTCTCACATTGCTCAGACGTTTAAATATAGAAGTTGGGATGTCAAGCTGAGGTTGTATAGGACATTAGTGAGGCCTCTTCTGGAATACTGTGCACAGTTCTGGTTGCCCAGTTATATAAAGAATATTATTAAACTGAAGAGGATTCAGAAAACATTTACCAGGATGTTGCAGAGAATGGAGAGTTTTAGATATAAAAATAGTCTGGAAAGACTGGGATTTTTTTCACAGGAATGTCAGAAGTTGAGGGGTGATTTTATAGAGGTTTATAAAATCATGAGGGGCATAGATAAGGTGAAAGTCAAGGATCTTTTCCCTTGGGTGGGGGAATTCAAAACTAGCGGGCATACCTTTAAGGTGAGAGGAGGAAGATTGAAAAAGGACAGAGTTTTTAGACAGCATGTGGCTTGTGTGTGGAATGAACTGCCAAAGAAAGTGATGGATGCAGGTAGAGTTACAGCGTTTAAAAGACATTTGGATAAGTTCATGAATAGGAAAGATTTGGAGGGAGATGGGCCAATTGCAGGCAGGTAGACGAATTTAGTTTGGGAACATTGTCAGCGTGGACTGGTTGGACCGAAGAGTCTGTTTCCATGCTGTATAATCACTTTCTTACATTGTTTTGCAGATTCTATACTTCTTCTTTGTCACTTGCTTTCCTATTTAACTTTGTACTGTCACCAATCCTGCACATGTTGCATTTGATCTCTTCTGACCTAAGTCATTAATATAGCTTCTAAAAAACTGAAACTTCTAGCACTGATCCAACACCTTGCTAGCAATAGAGTAGAGAGTAGAGGAGATTTTACTTGTCATTTCTATCATATACAACTGACACAGTAAAAAACGAGACAGTGTTCCTCCAGGATCAGGATGCTACATGGACAGCACAAACTACATGATCATACAAAGGGTGGAATAAAGTGCATAAGAAGTGCAAAATATGCAAATTACAGTGTAATAGAAGAATGATAATTAATAGACATTGTTCTAGCAGCATTTTGAAGTCATCCAAAGAATTTCAGGTATAAAAGAGTCCAATCATACAGTGTTAAAGAGCCCGATGGCTTAAGGGAAGAAACTGTTGCACAGTCTGACCATGACAGACCAAATGCTCTGGAATCTTCTGCCAGATGGCAGTAGGGAGAAGAGTTTGAGTTAGGGGTGTATGGGGTCTTCCACAATGCTCTTAGCCTTTCAGATGCAGCACGTGGTGTAAATGTCTGTAATGGAGGGGAGAGAGACCCCGATAATCTTCTCAGCTGTCCTCATTATCAGTTGGTAAGGTCTTACAGTCAGAGACAGTGCAATTCCCAAACCAGGCAGTGATGCGGCACCTCAGGGTACTTTCAATGAATCCAATGAATCTGGTGAGGATGGGCTTTCCTCAGTCTGCACAGAAAATAGAGATGCTACTGGGCTTTCTTGGCTATGGAGCAGGTGTTGAGGAACTAGGTGAGATTCTCTGCCAGGTGGATGCCAAGAAATTTGCAAGCCTGTAAATGATCAATCTATTCTTACCTACTGGGTTGAATTTCATAAAGGTGTGATAGGTAAAGGGCAGAGTGTGTCAGTAAGTCAGCTGAAATGTTGAAATCACAACTACAATTTCAGAATAAAAATTAATTTTGTGGCATCATATTAGGGAGTCAGGTCCAATGCTGTTTTATGGTGGGTTCTTACTTGTACTATATTTACATGGCATGAATGCTCTTTTTATTGAAATGGCTTGGAATTTGAACATCAAGATTTGTCGGCAGTGCCTGGGGACCTGTGGCATGTGGTTTATATTCATTTAAAGGTGGTGTGCTCCAGTTTTGTGCAGTTGAGCTGAGCAGTTGTTTTTGGTGTCTTTGGGGCTCAAGGGGAGAGAACAGAAGAATGGTAGCCTAGAGGCAGGGTCTGGACCAGCAAAAAGAATCAGGGGTGAGGGTTTTCAGGGTTTTGGTGGAGGTATGGAGCAGCAGAACAGGACTCCCATTGAGTGCAAAGGTTGAAGTTGTGTGATGGTTGTGGGGAAGAAGGCATCAAGTGATGATAGAAGGTAATGTCAGGGCACAGAGAAGTAGAGTAGGGGTCAGAGAGGACAGTGCACCACTCAGTTGTTCAATTCTTTTGTGATTATTCTCTTTACAATTGATACTCACTGAGCTTGATCAGGTAAGCCAAATTTTTGAAGTTGCTGAACATCGAACTATAAGCAATATCTACACAAGATTCTCCCCCAAACTTCCATTTTTCATCGCTGGACAGGAGTGTATAGTCAGGCTCTCCACCAATATCTACCAGCTTTTCCTACAGGAGTTACCTCTGAATCTAGAATAGCAAGCCAAGTGGACATCTGTTATATACACTCATTATGGAAGATTGTTACACAGGAGGACTAACAAACCAATTCCTGAACATTAACAGCCTATAACTAAACTCTTAGAACCTGCTGTGTAACTGCAGATTATTCATTTCACATAAGGCAGTTCAATCATACCTGTGTGATCTTCATCTAGGAAAATCTCATTAAGGCTACATATAATAGAGAACCCTAAAAAGTTAATGATGCAGACATAAGTGAAGTGAAAACAATATTTGAGTAATATTTACATTAAATGAATTTGATAAAGACGTCTGAGGCACCACTTTATACTTGAGATTTATTTTCCTACAAAGTAGGCTGAATCTTACTTATTTTTGGCAATGTGTGAGGTGAGTTGAGTTCTTTGGAAGATTTCTCACCACATGACCTAGCATGGTTCTCACTAGATTTTAGCAAACGCACCTCACTAACTATCTCCCCAACGCCTACTGAGTCCCTCTGGTCTGATTCAGGCTCCGTTCCAAAACAATTCCCCACTCAGCAGATATCCACCAAAAGACAGGTATCTCTTGTGTCTGCACCAAATTTAAAGGCTTTGTGTATCTGGAGAAACACCATTGGTCTGGTGCTGCCCTGTACGTTTCCTGACATTTGTGCAGGGCATGGCAGATATAGACAACTTGATACCTGCTTTGTGAGCAGGAACCTGGAGATGCTGCTGTTCAGGGTGGTGCATGGGCGGTACATCCTATTCCCCCAGGACCAGCTGAGAAGCCCACAGCACCAAATCACAGCAGCCTGGTCTGAGTTTGCGATCCCAGTCTATGTAGTCTTCTGGAGGAGTGTCCAGAGCTGTAGGAAGGAGGTCATTGACCCTGCTCCACTCTGCCAGCATAAGTACCATTATCTTCTCTTTAATATCTCACACTCACTTCTTTTCTGTGACTACACCCAGCTTCCACTAAGGGTCATGCTCCAACACACTCTACTCACTTACTGTCAGTCATACTGACATCACTAATCCTGTATACATTCTGTCTGCTCACTCACTTGGGACACTGTCCTGCTTGCATCAAAAGCTGTGCTACCCAATTTTATCACCATTAATACCTGCCCATTTTTCATTCCAGGCAGTAGACATCTCACTTAGAGCATAAAAATTCAAGATGAGTGGACATTTGGCTCCTCATTCCTTTTTGAAGAGGGGATCCTGACTCTGAATGCCCTAGCTGATAATATCATCCCCTGGAATGATATCAGAGGCTGACCTTGACTGACTGTGCTGGGAAACCCTTGAGTGTAGGCTATCTCTCTTAACCTGACTGAGGCCTGCTAAAACCATGACAAATTTCCTGGCTTTCTCTTTGTGTTAAATGACATGGCAAGACAGCAGTACTATGAGCTTGGTATCCTAGGCTGAGAGAGCAAAGCTTAAAAAAGTATGGTAAGTCAATGCAAGGCAGGGATTCTGTGAGTATCCAGGTAAACTAAATATAGGTGGACACAACAAACAGAGCCCAGAGATGCAGCCTAGTCCAGTCTATGAGCTAGGTCCATGTCCCAGAGTGCACAACATCCTTGCTGCAGCAATACAGTTATAGTTGCAGATGAAGCCTGAAGTACAACAATGAAGCACAGAAGTGTTCCATAAATGGACTGGAGATGAGTCATGGGGATTCATCAGGGCCAGCACAAGTTGCAGGCCAATATTTATGGGTGGCACGGTGGCACAGTGGTTAGCACTGCTGCCTCACAGCGCCAGAGACCCGGGTTCAATTCCCGCCTCAGGCGACTGACTGTGTGGGTTTCCTCCGGGTGCTCCGGTTTCCTCCCACAGTCCAAAGATGTGCAGGTCAGGTGAATTGGCCATGCTAAATTGCCCATAGTGTTAGGTAAGGGGTAAATGTAGGGGTATGGGTGGGTTGCGCTTCGGCGGGGCGGTGTGGACTTGTTGGGCCGAAGGGTCTGTTTCCACACTGTAAGTAATCTAATCTAAAATATGAGACATGGGATGAGGGTGGCCAGTGCCCATGAAAGATGCTCTGAGATGTTGTCGAACATGTCTGTTATTTAGAACTGGTGGTGATCTGTAGTCTCCACATACCAAATCTGACTTCTGTATTGAGAATTCTCAGGGTCCAGCTTGCTTGGTACATTTGGCTAGAAAGGAACAGAAGTAATAATGAAGCAAATTGTGGTTACCAAACTTTAATCCTCCTTAAATGATGACTTAAAGTTACCTACTGAGAAAACCATCTCGCTGTTCATCAGATGCATAGAAAAGATAGCAAGCTGCTTCCAATGCTAAGATATGCCATGCCAGGTTTCTCAGTGATTCTACCACAACCCTCGCTACAGTTGATGTTATAAGATCAGCCCTATGTCTTGGTGCAAATCCAATCTCAGCAGTGGCTGTAGGCAGGTTGCTGAGTCTGATGTCCTATTTTATGAAATGACTGCAGTCATACATCACTATAGAGCCAGATCCTTGAGGGCTCCATCCTACAAGAGTTGACCTGCATAAAGTTTACTTCAACCTCCCTAACCATGTCTGTTAGAGAAAATGAGCCAATACAGAAGAAATGAGGAGAGGTTATTCACCCTGGGAATGTCCTGAGTGAAAGTCCCTGGGATACTGTCATAGGCTGGTTGCACAATGACATCTCTCAGTTTCCCTGCAGGGAATGGACTCCTGGACAGAAGTCAAGGTGCCTTGTTCTGCTCTCACTTGCCACTGCTACATGGAGCCAATGGTGAAAGTGAAGAGTGCACATATGGATAGATTGCTCAACCTGACAGTCCATGATGCTCCATGGATGAGAACAAGTACTCATTTGTCCAAGACATGGAAGAATATAGAGTGTGTATCAACTACTCCATGCTCCATGCATAGCAACACCTAGCCTCTAGCATCTGTGCCATACACTTGCCTAACCTCAGCTTTGTTGTGGTTATGATCAGTATTGGGCTCAGCAGAGGGACTAATCCTCAGCAGTTCTCTGAGTGTATGGGACCTTGGTTGTCACAGCTACTGGGATTTGTGCTTGCTGTACTCAATCAGAATTCTAAATTTGATCCCTCCGTGATATGCGTGGATGTTGATCAGCTGGAGAAACATGACAGAGAGGCAGGCGACAGTACATCCTCTGGTTTGATTGTAGACATCTGCAGAGGAGAACATAAAGAAAGATATTAATGGATCATAGACAGGTCTATAAGCACAGCACAATTTCTCAACTGATCCTTCGTGTCCATATGGCAGTAATGGATTGTATCTATTCTCACTCTGCTGCCTTACTACTCCAGACTCGCCATTAGCAATTGGTCAGTAATCTGGAGGTCTCCTTCCTCAGAAGCCATGTAGATCTTGAGATCATACATCACTCTACATATCTACAACCTTTATTTCTGAAATATGACTGTTTATCTGCAGTAAGTGGAGATTTAATGACTACTGGAATGCCAATTGTTCCCTTTATCACTACACATCTCAATCACATTAACTTGACTGATAACCAAATTGCTTAATCAAGCCAAACTGTCACATGGTTTGGATTGATTGAGGCTGATCATGCATCATCACTCTCTAAAGCCTAACTTTGCACTCCCATGATTACATAGCCTATAGTCAACATGAGAGGTTATCCCATGCCACTGTGACACTTAGCTAGGCAGATTTGAGGTGGTCATCAGTACATTTCCTGTATTGTTTTGATAATTTTGTGCGATCACAGTGTTGCTAATCTCATCTGTGATTTTGTTTCAGGCTGCCCTACTCTGCCGGGTGGTACCTTGTGTCATCTCTTTGGAAGAGCACCTCCTACTGTTCACTTATAGCCAGGAGAAAAATCTGTGGGGAAGCCATGTTGAATCATAGGGCCACTCTATGTCTTTGCTCTGACATTATGAATTACATTTGTGCAGGGTTGGACATCATCAGATTGTGGGCATAGATTTCCAACAGAATAGATTTTACTGTTGAAGGAGGATCTGTTTAGATTTTTTTAAAGGGGAGCAGACTGAGGGTTATGAGCTATTTCAAACCAATTAGACAAAACTGTAGAATGAATGGAAATAGATGTAGAACCTATGGTCTTAATGTAGTAACCTGTTGATTATTCAGATAGCACTTTTATAGCCTACTTGGATCTGTTAACTGTCAACTAGCAGTTTTATTCATCAAAGAAAACCTGCCCCTGCCACACACTTACATATTTTCATATGCCAATCCTTTCAAATGATTTGAGTGGGTACCAGCTCCTGAGACAAAAATGGAAGTTGTATCCTTTCTTGGTTCCATCAGCAGGAACAGCGAGCTAATTAAACCCCTCCCCTTGTTTTCTTTTAGACAATTCTCAGACCACACAAATATATTATCCACAACTTACATATTGCACAATTTCAAATGTCTTTTCAGAATCCAGAAAAAAACCTCCTGCTACAACTTTCTTACTGATGAATTTCAGTGTTTTCCTGATAACTGATGTCAGGCTGACTGCCAATAGTCTCCTGTTTGATCTGTTCCCTTCATTTTGAAATCGTCATTGTAGCGGTGTTTGATTGGGCACATTGCAATCTATTTGGACTACTGTCGAATCTACAGCATTTTTGAAAATCACAACCACTGCATTCATTATCTCTTTTCGAATACCAGGATGTTAGCTATCAGGTTTATGGGATTTCCACTTTGCCAGTTTCATCAATTTCATAGTATTTTTCTCTCTTAATATTCATTAATGAGGGTATAATTATCTCTCCCCAGGTGATTGAGAGGAAACTGCTGGAATTCTCAGAATCACAGAATTGTTACACTGCAGTAGGGGACCATTCAGCTCTTTGAGTCTATGTTGGCTTTCCAAATGAGCATCTCACTTAATGCCATTTTCCTGCCTTCTCTCTAAGCCTGTGTGTGTTTCCTTTTGGAATAACTACCTAATCCTCCTCTGAATGCCTCAACTAAACCTGCCTCGAACATACTCTCAGGCATTGCACTTAATGACTCAGCATGTGAAAACATTTTTCCCAAGATTACTTTTGATTCTTTTACAAATTACTTGAATCTGTACCCTTTTGGTTTCAGTCCTGTCACAAGTGGGAACATTTTCTCCCTGTTTGAATTAACCAGACCTCTTATGATTTTGAAGTTAAAAATCACACAACACCAGGTTATAGTCCAACAGGTTTAATTGGAAGCACACTAGCTTTCGGAGCGATGCCCCTTCATCAGGTGAAGGAGCGTCGCTCCGAAAACTAATGTGCTTCCAATTAAACCTGTTGGACTATAACCTGGTGTTGTGTGATTTTTAACTTTGTACACCCAGTCCAACAGCGGCATCTCCAAATTATGATTTTGAATGCTTTAACTGGATCGCTCAGCTTTCCCTTCCAAGAGAAAGTCCCAACTTCTCCAGTCCATTTTTATAACCAAAGTCCTTCATCAATGGGACTATCTTCATAAACCATGTCTGCAATGTCTCCAAGGGATTTATTTCCTTCCTACACCCAGAACTGGATGTATTATGTCAGCTAAAGCCAAACTAGTATTTCACAGACGTTCAAATCAACCTCCATTGATCTTATTTGTCAATCTACCTTTCCACCTTTCTGGGGATTGGTTAGCTCATTTGGCTGGATGGCTGAATATGCAGAGTGATGCCAACACTCCAAAGGAGATATGGACAAAATGATTGGTTGGGGTAGCGCTATTAATAAGAGGTGAAATGAGGACAGTTTTGAGAGATGGTCTAGGCTCAGGTGATGTAGAGTCCATTTGGGCGGAGGGGAAAACAACATTGGTAGGAGTAGTGTACAGGTCCCCAAACAGCAGCCATACTGTTGAAAGGGCTATAAATCAACAAGTAATGTGAACATATAAAAAGAATAAAGCAATAATTATGGGTGACTTTGATTATGTTAATCAATATGTTATTTTAACCCTACTGCGAATCCTCTTGCAAGGATGCCTGCCTTAAAGAAGTTTTCCTCCTCTCTCTACAAGAATCTCAGGGAGCCCCTCTCCCACTGCAACTCCCAGGTCATTTCCTCTGCCCTGAAGCTCTTCAACCATGTCCTGAATTCCTGATGAAGGGCTTTTGCCCGAAACATCGATTTCGAAGCTCCTTGGATGCTGCCTGAACTGGATTAGTGGTGCCTATTCCAGCACCACTAATCCAGAATCTGGTTTCCAGCATCTGCAGTCATTGTTTGTACCATGTTATGGAGCCATCCAGGGAGTAAGTGATCTTGAATCTGTTAATGGGTAATGTGGCAGGTTTAGTAAATGACCAAAAGATCCCCCAGGAATTATTGATCATAACATGGTAGAAATTAATGTGCAGCTCAAGAGCAAGAAACCCGGGTCAGAAACATCTGTATTTAACTTAAGTAATGGGAATTATAATGAAATGAGGAAAGAATCAACTGAAATGAATTGAGTATAAATGAGCAAGAAAGAGAGTGAGCAACCAGTGACAGACATTTAATTCATAACTCTTGGCAAAATACATCCCAGTAAGGATCCCAATACATCACTAACGAAGGAAGTTGAGTATTATGTTGAAAGAAAAAGCATATAAGGTGGTCAAAGTCAAGGATAGTTCTGAAGATGAGGATGAATTCTGAATTCAGTGAAGGAGGACTAAAAAGATAATGAAGACAGTGAAAATAAACTACAAAGGTAAACTAGTGTGGAATATAAAAACTGACAGTAAGAGCTTATTTAATTGTACAAAAAAGAGAGAGGTCAATGTGAAAATAGTCCCCTTTGAAATGAATCTGGGGAGATGGTTTTGGGGAAGAAGGAAGTGGTAGAGGTGTTAAACAGAAAATTTTCATCAGTCTTTATGATGGAAGATACTTTAAACATCTCAGTAATACTAAAGAATACGGGCGGGTGGAGAAATTCAGTGCCATCACCATTGCTAAAGAAGTAGTAATGGACAAACTAATGGAGCTAAAGCAAATAAGTCCTCCGGCCTTGATGGCTTATATCCTACAGTCCTGGAAGAGGGAACTACCAAGATAATAGATGGATTGGTTGTCGTTTTCCAAAAATCACTGGAGTCTGGAAAAGTCAGAGGATTGGAAAACGGCTAATGCGATGCCACTTTTCAGAAAGGGATGGAGACAAAAATGCAGATAACGACAGGTCCATTAACAGAACATCTATTGTTGGAAAAGTATTGTAATCAATTATTAAGAAAGTAATAACAGAATATTTGAAAATCATAATCTAATCAAGTAGAGTCAGTGTGGCTTCACAAAAGAAAAATTCTGTCTAACCAATTTATTAGAATTTTTCAAGAAAGTCGCAACCAGAGTGGATGGAGGAGATCTTGTAGTTATATTATTTTTGGATTGCCAGAAGGCATTAGACAAAATACCTCTTAAAAGGTTAAGCCATAATATAAGAGTCCACAATATTGGAGGTGGTATATTGACATGGGTAGAGAATTCGCTCAAGGGTAGGAAATAGTAAGTGGGAATACAGAGTTCTTTTTCAGGTTGGCAACCCATAACCAGTGGGTTTCCCCAGATGTCAGTACTGGAACTGGAACTGTTTACAATACATAGGAATGACTTAGAGGAAGGAAGTGAAAGTACTGTAGTTAAATTTGTAGATGACACTAAAATAGTTAGAAAGACAGATTGTGAGAGTGATAAAAACAATTTACGGAGAGATATTAAAAGTTAAGTAATTGGGCAAAAAGTTGGCAAATGGATTATAATTTGGGAAATATGAATGCTCATTTTGGAAGGGAGAACAAAGAACAGAATATTATTGCAACGAAGAAAAACTGAAGAAATATGCAACACAATAGGGACTTGAGAGTACTTTAGATTAGATTACATTACAGCTTGGAAACAGGCCCTTCGGCCCAACAAGTCGAAGCGCAACCCACCCATACCTCTACATTTACCCCTTACCTAACACTACGGGCAATTTAGCATGGCCAATTCACCTGACCTGCACATCTTTTGGACTGTGGGAGGAAACCGGAGCACCCGGAGGAAACCCACGCAGACACGGGGAGAACGTGCAAACTCCACACAGTCAGTCGCCTGAGGCGGGAATTGAACCCGGGTCTCAGGCGCTGTGAGGCAGCAGTGCTAACCACTGTGCCACCGTGCCGCCCACCATGAAACCTATACATGAAACACAGGTGCAGCAGGAAAACCGAAAGACTAATAAAATATTGGTCCTTATTTCAAAGGGTTTGGAGTATAGGAGTAGGGAAGTCTTAATGTAACTGTACAAGGTGCTGGTGAGACCATATGTGGAGTACTGTAAGCAATTTTGGTCCCCTTTTCAAAGGAAATATGTCATTTCATTGGGGGCAGTTCAGAGAAGGTTCACTAGGCTGATCCCTGGTATGGAGAGATTGTCTTATGAGCAAAGGTTAAAAAGATGGAGTTTACTCACTGGAGTCTTTGAACTCCTGACTACAGAGAGATGTTGGGGCAGAGTCTTTGTTATATTTAAGACTGAGATGGACAGATTCTTGATCAATGTGAGAGTCAAATGTTACAGAGAAAGGACAGGAAAGTGTATGTGAGTAAATGCTATTGAATGACAGAGCAGACTCAGTTAAAAATCAGACAACACCAGGTTACAGTTCAACAGATTTATTTGGAAGCACTAGCTTTTCGAGCACTGCTGCTTCATCAGGTGGTTGCGGAGTATAAGATTGTATGACACAGAATTTATAGCCAATGTTTACAGTGCGTTGTCACTGAAATTATATATTGAAGAAGACCTGGATTGTTTGTTAAGTCTCTCATCTTTTAGAATAGGCATGTTGGTTTCAGTTCTTTCATATCTAAATCTCCGAACTTACTTAAAGTTACATTCTCAAGTGAACTTTAACAATAGGTGCCGTGTTGGCCTAGATAATGCATTGAAGGTGTGAGGTGCCCTGTGTGCGACTGTCTGTGTCCCAATGTTCAGACTGATACTAATCTAAAAAAGGGATTTACAAAATCTTACATGGATGCATGCAGTTTTTGAGCAAAATAAAATGTAATTCTGTAAGTACAAATTCACTCCACAAACTTTTATATGTGTGTGTGTACAGTGTAGTGAGGTCACCTGTAGTGTGTCATGAATGCAAGGTCTCAGTTGAGGCCATCCCCATGGGTATCGAATTTGGCTATCATCCGCTGCGTGGCCACTTTGCGTTGGTGCCAGTTCTGAAGTCCGCCTTGGAGGACGGTCACCTGAAGGTCCAAGGTCAAATGTCCCTGACCGCTGAAGTGTTCTCCAACTGGGAGGGAACACTCCTGTCTGTTGATTGTTGTGCAGTGTCCATTCATCCGTTGCCATAGCCTCTATGGGTATCGAATTTGGCTATCATCCGCTGCGTGGCCACTTTGCGTTGGTGCCTGTTCTGAAGTCCGCCTTGGAGGATGGTCACCTGAAGGTCCAAGGTCAAATGTCCCTGACCGCTGAAGTGTTCAACTGGGAGGGAACACTCCTGTCTGTTGATTGTTGTGCAGTGTCCATTCATCCGTTGCCATAGCCTCTGCTCGGTCTCACCAATATTGCATCCTTGCCTGTAGCGTATGAGATAGACAATGTTGACTGAGTCACATGAGTATCTGCCACGTACATGGTGGGTGGTGTCTCCACGTGTAATGGCGGTTGTCGTGTCGACACTCTGACACGTCTTGCAGCGCCTACCGTGACAAGGCTGTATGGAGTTGTCCTGAAAGCTGGGCAGTTTTCTGCGAACAATGATTTGTTTAAGGTTTGGTGGTTGCTTAAAGGTGAGAAGTGGAGGTGTGGGGAAGGTCTTGGCGAGGTGCTCATCCTCATTGATAATGTGTTGCAGGCTGCGAAGAACATGGCGTAGTTTTACGGCTCCTGGGATGTACTGGACAACAAAGGGTACCCTGTTGGTTGCAGTCGTGTCTGTCTCCTGAGGAGGTCATTATGGTTCCTTGCTGTGGCACGTCAGAATTGGCGGTCGATGAGTTGAGCATCGTACACCATTCTTTCGAGGACATGCTTGAGTACTTCCAAGTGCCTATCACGTTCCTCCTCATCTGAGCAGATCCGGTGTACGCGTAGGACTTGTCCATAGGGGATAATATGTTTTGGGTGGAAGCTGGGGAAGTGTAGCATTATGAGGTTATCTGTGGGTTTGCAGTAGAATGAGGTGCTGAGGTGCCCATCCTTGATGGAGATGCATGTGTCCCAGAATGAGACAGATAAAGAGAGTAGTCTGTAGTGCGTTTGATGGTGGGATGAAATTCGAAAATAACACTGTGTAGTTGTTTTAGTGACTCCTTGCCATGGGTCCAGAGGAGAAAAATGTTGTCAATATTCCTAGTGTATAGTGTTGGTTGGAGATCTGCATAGAGAAGAAGTCTTGTTCAAACCTATACATGAAAACATTGGCATATTGGGGTGAAAATTTGGCCCCCATGGTTGTTCCATGTGTCTGGATGAAGAACTGGTTGTCAAAGGTAAAACTATGGTCGAGGATAAAGCGGATGAGTTATAGGATGGTGTTGGAGATTGGCAGTTATAGAACATAGAACATAGAAAAATACAGCGCAGTACAGGCCCTTTGGCCCTCGATGTTGCGCCGATCCAAGCCCACCTAACCTACACTAGCCCACTATCCTCCATATGGGGTAAAAAGAAACGTCTGGATATCAAAC